>NC_034194.2:25979845-26132345 GCF_002021735.2 Oncorhynchus kisutch | reverse complement strand
TCTGCATGTTGACATGCGACTGAGTGTGTGAGTGAAGCGGAGAGGGGCGGGGGTCTCCGAGAGCACAAAAAGGAGACATATTTAAATGATCTGTCCTACATGTCCCGCAGCGCAGCGGGAGCACGCCAGTAGCACGTCCTTGGACTTAGCCAATCATCTAATGCCTGGCTCAGTTCAAGGCTCAGCCTCCGCCCCAACGGAGCGAGTGGAGAAGATGTCCAGGGAATTATAACCACCTGATGCTTCCCAGTTTCCATACGACCATGCTGGATGGGGTAAATACATTTAGACTAATGTGTGGATAATCTGGGACTCGGGCTGACTGGGGGAGCCCTGCAGGGTTGGGGTCCAGGGGTTGTGTACATTTACTGAGTGATCTGAGAGATCGAGTGAGAGAGAGAGAGAGAGAGACTTGCTTTGGCAATGTTAACACATGTTTCCCATGCCAATAAAGCCCCTTGAATTTAATTCAATTGAATTGAGAGAGAGAGAGAGAGAGATAGAGATTTCACTTGATTTGGCAATGTATTTTTTTTTTGCCCATACCAATAAAGCCCCTTACATTGAAACAAACAAGCCTGTTCATTTTAAGATGTTGAAATTAAGTGGCCTTGTTTGGATAAGAAGATGCTTATTTCTCAGAATGAGAACGAGTTGCCAATTCCTGATATACATGTGTATTTTTAATGCTCATTGCACATTTATAAAACACAGACTAGACAGGTAGCACATTACAGTCTTTGGCTAAAATACCGCTAGCGGTATGTGATACCAGAATGCCGCCCGTGACAGAAACGGAGCATACATTTTTCACAATCATCTCCATTGATATTCCCGTTTTAGTAGGGTCTGCTGTGTTCTAAATTCTGGGTAGTTGAGATATTCAAGGTTTCCTCTATTACAGTAAAGTGTCCATATGACTGCTTCTGTTGGACCAGACCTCAAAAGCAAATAGCGAGTTGAAACTGCTAATCAGAGAGAAAGAAGTGATATTGTGAGTTGTTGTGAGTTGTCCATTGTTGTGAGTGGCAGGGGGAGGGGCTTGGTGTCTGGAGCGAAGGAGACGACATCAAAAAAGAGAAACGCTCATTATGTCACGTTCTGACCTTTATTTCCTTTGTTTTGTATTTATTTAGTATGGTCAGGGCTTGAGTTGGGTGGGCAGTCTATGTTTGTTTTTCTAGGTTTTGGGTATTTCTATGTTTCGGCCTAGTATGGTTCTCAATCAGAGGCAGGTGTCATTATTTGTCTCTGATTGGGAACCATATTTAGGTAGCCTGGGTTTCACTGTGTGTTTGTGGGTTATTGTTCCTGTCTTTGTGTTTGCACCAGATGGGACTGTTTTAGGTTTTCTCACGTTTGTTGTTTTTGTTAGTTATCTCATGTGTAGTGTCTTTATAAATGAAAGAACATGAATAACCACCACGATGCATTTTGGTCCGCCTCTACTTCACCTAAAGAAAGCCGTTACACATTGAAACAAAACTAAACTAAAAAACCTTGATTCTTGAGAAACAGGCATTTGGAACATCACGCTAAAACATACATTTGAATGAATGGTCTAAACTCACCCAAGGTGGGCGTGCGAGGCGTGTGTGTGATTTATTTCAGAATGCAGAATGCAGGCGGGCGGGTTGTAGGCTATTGACGCATCGATCCATTGTTGCATCTTATTGCTGGCGCTGAAGTCACACAAAACAATAAACACTTTTTTTTCGAGCTCATTTGAATTGGAAGAGGTAGCTAAGGGTTGAGACTTTACTATACATGCTAAATTAGACTAATTTATCCACGTATGGAAAACACAACATCACTATCAGCAAAGATGACTGGAGATATGGACTATCCTTCTAGCCCACAGTCACTGCTCTGCCTGTCCCGTCCTGTATATCTCTCCATTATGCGTGGGAACACTTTGGAACAGATCTCCAAAATTAAAATCACTTGGAGCTGATTTGCTGGTGCTTAAATCTTGGGGGAACAAATGAAATCAGCAGTTGGGGAACCCTGGAATAGATTATAATACAGTGTACCATGTTAACATGTACACTACCGTTCAAAAGTTTGCGGTCACTTAGAAATGTCAATGTCTACACTGTATTTCTGATCAATTTAATGTTATTTTAATGGACAATTTTTTTTACTTTTCTTTCAAAAACAAGGACATTTCTAAGTGACCCCAAACTTTTGAACGTTAGTGTAGTTTAAACTACTAGCCCATTCATTCTTTGCACCAGGCTACTGCTCTACACATCATTATCTCAATGTTTCTGTATTGGCAGTGCTGCATTCATGTTTCATACTGAGGAAAAATATGTTTTTTTCATCTCTCTTTTACTACATCCTGTTTTCCCAGATAGATTAAATGAAAATGACATCCTGGGAGTGAAAAAAGGACTTCAAAGCACACACGGATATTATAGTGGAACTGCTGAGGCCTCTGTTTTTCTGGTACCTTCCCTTCAGGGCAGTTAGTATGAGGCCGTGATTAGGAGGGCAATGAGCTGGTGGAGAAGAGGAGGGGAGAGAGGTGGAGAGGAGAGGCGAGGGAGAGGAGAGAGGGGGAAAGTAGAGGGTCCCGTGGACTGACTGGTGGACTAGGTGGAAAGGGAGGTTACAGAGAGACTGAGACACAGCAAGGCCACTGGACTGGTCCTCTGGGCATTAGGAATCTGCTGCCTCAGCATCCACCAGCCCCATCCATCCACTGATCATGGCTTTAACATGGTCTTTCACCCCACCACCGTGCAGCCTGACTGGGACTGGGGCAGGGCAGGGGTCTGGCTGGATGGATGGACTGACTGGGGGATATGGATGGGAGGGCTACGAGAGTGAGGAGGTTAATAGACTAGGACTGATCCACTGATTCACTGGCAGAGTGAGCTGGAGCTCCATGAATCTGCTCTATCCTTCTCTCCTTCTGAAGGAGGCTAACAGGATGAATCAGCTCTATCTTTCTCTCCTTCTGAAGGGGGCTAACAGGATGAATCAGCTCTATCTTTCTCTTCTTCTGAAGGGGGCTAACAGGATGAATCAGCTCTATCTTTCTCTCCTTCTGAGGGGGCTAACAGGATGAATCAGCTCTATCCTTCTCTCCTTCTCTCCTTCTGAAGGGGGCTAACAGGATGAATCAGCTCTATCCTTCTCTCCTTCTGAAGGGGGCTAACAGGATGAATCAGCTCTATCCTTCTCTCCTTCTCTCCATCTGAAGGGGGCTAACAGAATGAATCAGCTCTATCCTTCTCTCCTTCTCTCCTTCTGAAGGGGGCTAACAGGATGAATCAGCTCTATCCTTCTCTCCTTCTGAAGGGGGCTAACATGATGAATCAGCTCTATCTTTCTCTCCTTCTGAAGGGGGCTAACAGGATGAATCAGCTCTATCCTTCTCTCCTTCTGAAGGGGGCTAACAGGATGAATCAGTTCTATCCTTCTCTCCTTCTGAAGGGGGCTAACAGGATGAATCAGCTCTATCCTTCTCTCCTTCTGAAGGGGGCTAACAGGATGAATCAGCTCTATCCTTCTCTCCTTCTCTCTTTCTGAAGGGGGCTAACAGGATGAATCAGCTCTATCCTTCTCTCCTTCTGAAGGGGGCTAACATGATGAATCAGCTCTATCCTTCTCTCCTTCTGAAGGGGGCTAACAGGATGAATCAGCTCTATCCTTCTCTCCTTCTCTACTTCTGAAGGGGGCTAACAGGATGAATCAGCTCTATCCTTATCTCCTTCTGAAGGGGGCTAACAGGGTGAATCAGCTCTATCCTTCTCTCCTTCTGAAGGGGGCAAACAGGATGAATCAGCTCTATCCTTCTCTCCTTCTGAAGGAGGCTAACAGGATGAATCAGCTCTATCCTTCTCTCCTTCTGAAGGGGGCAAACAGGATGAATCAGCTCTATCCTTCTCTCCTTCTGAAGGGGGCTAACAGGATGAATCAGCTCTATCCTTCTCTCCTTCTGAAGGGGGCTAACAGGATGAATCAGTTCTATCCTTCTCTCCTTCCCTCTTTCTGAAGGGGGCTAACAGGATGAATCAGCTCTATCCTTCTCTCCTTCTCTACTTCTGAAGGGGGCTAACAGGCAGACAGAGGCTGCTTATAATAGTGTGTGTACGGCAATGGGAGGATTGCTTGGTTAGAAGCAGCAAAACCATCCCTCCAAGGTAACTTTAGGAAATTGTGTGGTTTAATTTAGTGATTTTGAGATGAGTTACTACTAGACTAGAGGCTATGTTGAAGCTTCCACCAGTAGAGTGCACTGTGGAGATGACAGAGCACCGGTCAGCATTACAAAATAACGGGATCATGTACAACAACATCATTGGCAAAGAATACACTGACTGGACTGTCCTGTCTGTATGTAATTGGCACATCCGTGTGTGAATGCACACGTGTGTGTGTGTGTGTGTGTGTGTGTGTGTGTGTGTGTGTGTGTGTGTGTGTGTGCGTGCGTGCGTGCGTGTGTGCGTGTGTGTGTGCGTGCGTATCTGACCATGTGCTTGTGAGAATGACTAAGAGTACAGTATGTGGCCGCGCGAGTGCAGATGCTCATGTTCCAGCTCCGCACTCTGACAAGCCAGCGAGTACCGTGAATCTCACTTTTGTAGCACTGTGCCAGCACTCAGATAAAGGACATCTTTACATTCAAATGTGGGAATTATAGAACACCAGAGCAGGAGGCCTCCACCATCCCTCACTCCTTCTCTCTCTCTCTCTCTGGCCTCTCTGATAGTTTCTCCCCTCTGGCGACAGAGGATTTGTGTGAGGAGTTGATCCAGGCTCCTGTAAAGCCCTTGTCAGAGACAGGGGGATGTGGTGATGAGAGGTTTATGTTTCAGAGGGTTGATAAGTCTGGGTATCTCATAGCAGGTAGTCCTCCTCATAGAGAAGGCACTGTAGTGGGATTTAAATTTGGATTAATGACTCCCCCTCAACCTTAACAAACACTGGTGAACACACATATGTATGCACACATAAGCACACGGGCACACAAACACACACATAAACATTCCCTAACCCACGCCCCTACACATCAGTAATAGACTGAATCACACATATCTCACCCAATCACACAGACTGCTTTCTTATCATTTATCAACCTATATTATGGCTACTTAAAACCCCATTAAAAACACCACAGGAGATCACTGTTGACTTTTATACTCTCTCGGTCTTCCCTCCCCCAGTCTATGAAAACAAGCATTCTGAGAGGATAAGTGAGCAGCTAATCCCACCAGATACTGCCCCCCACAATAAAACACCCGACCAGCGGTGCCTGTAACAAACCACCCGTTTGATATGTGCCTGCTCTAATCTATCCCTGCAGAGAAAGTGCTGTGGCCACATCCACCCTGCTCTTCCTCTGGCTCAGTCTGCATTGTGTGGGTGTTGAGGTCGCCAGATCAGCACTCTATTGTCTCTGTGGGCCTGTATGTGATGTGCTTACAGCAGGGTTTGAGTCACAGACTGGACGGACAGGGCCCCAATTCTATTAAACCAAACTCTGCATCTGGTGGGTTACGGGGATAGCGCACAACATCCTATTTTTTGTTGTGCTGAATGAATGCGGCTCATTTGGATTTGCGCAGCACGGCAAAGCAACATATGTGTGAAACCAAAAGAATGTGGACTTCAAGCAAATGCAAGGGCTCTCATTCAGAAAGAATGTTGTTTTGACTAATCCCACGGTCCTGGTAACCCATTCTGATTGAATAGGGCCTATACTTTCACCCCATAGGCATCTGGTTCAACACCACAGCTCAACCACAGCACTGTTTCGACAAGGAGGACATTATCCCACATACAGTAAGTACCAATAAACAGGCATAACAAGCCATAAAACCACACGGTCACAGGGCAGTAAACACACTCATAACTGTCTAACTGGCTGTAACTGAACGTACATAAAAGCCATTAGCTCATAGCCAAGCCTATCAACCTATCAATATAGAATCTATACACTGAGAGGATTAGAGAGGCTTGTGCCGGGGGGGTCGTGAACCTTTTTATGATGGCTATTTACTATTCTGAGACCTTGGGCTGCTGAGTCAACCCATATGTCAATGTCACTGCACAGGGTCAAACCTATAGCACACATGTCCTCTGGGGCTTGGGGGGGGGGGGTCTTCTACATTAGCCAATCTACAGCCACACTGTTAAACAGGACCTCAGACTTATTGGCTCATTAAAGAACATCACCGGGGCATATACATACATCACTCCCTCAATCCCTCCATCCCTCCATTTCTCCAGCCCTTCATCCCTCTCCAGAAAAAGGTGATGTCTACAATGAGTCATGTATGGGTTTAAACCACAATCACACCCATAGCAGAAAAAGAGACTTGACAAAACAGTTACTAAGTATTCACACTGTCCAATCCTTGTTAAGGTTAGAGGACCAACGTAATGTGTGACAGTGAATGTGAAGCATAGCTAGTACAAAGGGTGAAAAGGTTAGCGGTTTTCCCAGGCCCAAGGTGTCAGAAGGAAGGCTGAGGCTGTAGCATGCAAAGGAGTGTAGTGATGCATACACACGATGACTTATTTTCTGCCGTTGGCCAGTTTGTCTTTCCTCCTAATTTAGAGAAACACTTGGTACTGGTTTAATGCAGATGACACGTGTAACCTTGCCTGTCATAACAAACACATTAGCAGGTCATCATGTGACAGGCCTTAGGGGGGTGAGAGACAGGAAGTTAGGAACAACAACATAGAGGGCTGCTGTTGGAGGAAAACACTTTAAAATAGCTCCTCATCTGACTAAAGGCAAAGAAAAGTAATGAAGCACACTGGAAATGCGTGTTGTACGACCAACAATATGATGTAACGTGAGCAGATCTACAGCATGTTGTTCAATAAGCCCTCCAGCTCTTTATTGTAAAGGGCATACTAAAAGGAAATATTATGGTTGAAGATTATTCACTGTGTGATTATTATTCACTGTGTAAAGATGATGATGCATGAAGAACTAGCCAATACTTCCACTGCATCTCCCTTTCTCCCATAAATAAAACTTAACAGTCAGATATCAATGATGAGGTGTGTGTACTACTCTTCTCCCTTGCTGCTCTGCTTTGTATGATATCCTGTTCAGCCTCACAGTGGAGCGCTTGTGTGGTTTCTCTTCATTTCCCTCATTGAAGATAAGAGATAAAGCCTTTTCCAGGGGCACAGGTGCTAGGTGATAAGCAGTACCTTTTCAGCCTGCCTGCCTGTCTGCCAGCCTACCTGCCTGTCTGCCTGCCTGTCTGTCTGTCTGCCTACCTATCTGTCTGTCTGCCACACCAATGCTAGGTTGTTTGGAAAAGACAGATTGCAGTCTAGATTGTAGAGCAGGGGAGTGTTTTAAATAAGTTATATGCTGTATCCTTCAACTTAATGATCTGGCTGTGTATTGGGAGGATGTACCTGCTCCCCTCTTCCTTACTGTCTTATAAAACTATATTCACAGGACTTTATTAGGGAATCATTTACTCGCTCTCCTTAAATTACTTTCAGTGTTTTTCATGTAGGCTAAGCATTAGGTTGTGTGGACCTGTTAATCATACACTTCAAATCAAATCAAATCAAATGAAATTTATTTGTCACATACACATGGTTAGCAGATGTTAATGCGAGTGTAGCGAAATGCTTGTGCTTCTAGTTCCAACAATGCAGTAATAACGAACAAGTAATCTAACTAACAATTCCAAAAAAAACGACTGTCTTATACACAGTGTAAGGGGATAAAGAATATGTACATAAGGATATATGAATGAGTGATGGTACAGAGCAGCATAGGCAAGATACAGTAGATGATATCGAGTACAGTATATACATATGAGATGAGTATGTAAACCAAGTGGCATAGTTAAAGTGGCTAGTGATACATGTATTACATAAGGATGCAGTCGATGATATAGAGTACAGTATCTACGTATGCATATGAGATGAATAATGTAGGGTAAGTAACATTATATAAGGTAGCATTGTTTAAAGTGGCTAGTGATATATTTACAGATCAGCTCATAAAATTAACCAAGGCAAAAAAGCACAAACATACACTATATATACACTATACATGGGTGCACCTCAGCCACGCTCAAGGTCCTAACCGATATCTTAACCGCCATCGATAAGAAACATTACTGTGCAGCCGTATTCATTGATCTGGCCAAGGCTTGGTTTCTCAAATGATTGCCTCGCCTGGTTCACCAACTACTTCTCTGATAGAGTTCAGTGTGTCAAATCGGAGGGTCTGCTGTCCGGACCTCTGGCAGTCTCTATGGGGGTGCCACAGGGTTCAATTCTTGGACTGACTCTCTTCTCTGTATACATCAATGATGTCGCTCTTGCTGCAGGTGAGTCTCTGATCCACCTCTACGCAGACAACACCATTCTGTATACTTCTGGCTCTTCTTTGGACACTGTGTTAACAACCCTCCAGGCAAGCTTCAATGCCATTACAACTCTCCTTCCGTGGCCTCCAATTGCTCTTAAATACAAGTAAAACTAAATGCATGCTCTTCAACCGATCACTGCCTGCACCTGCCGCCTGTCCAACATCACTACTCTGGACGGCTCTGACTTAGAATACGTGGACAACTACAAATACCTAGGTGTCTGGTTAGACTGTAAACTCTCCTTCCAGACCCACATCAAACATCTCCAATCCGAAGTTAAATCTAGAATTGGCTTCCTATTTCGCAACAAAGCATCCTTCACTCATGCTGCCAAACACACCCTTGTAAAACTGACCATCCTACCAATCCTCGACTTTGGCGATGTCATTTACAAAATAGCCTCCAATACCCTACTCAACAAATTTGATGCAGTCTATCACAGTGCAATCTGTTTTGTCACCAAAGCCCCATATACTACCCACCACTTCGACCTGTATGCTCTCGTTGGCTGGCCCTAGCTTCATACTCGTCGCCAAACCCACTGGCTCCATGTCATCTACAAGACCCTGCAAGGTAAAGTCCCCCCTTATCTCAGCTCGCTGGTCACCATAGCATCACCCACCTGTAGCACGCGTTCCAGCAGGTATACAGTATCTCTCTGGTCACCCCCAAAACCAATTATTTCTTTGGCCGCCTCTCCTTCCAGTTCTCTGCTGCCAATGACTGGAACGAACTACAAAAATCTCTGAAACTGGAAACACTTATCTCCCTCACTAGCTTTAAGCACCAACTGTCAGAGCAGCTCACAGATTACTGCACCTGTACATAGCCCACCTATAATTTAGCCCAAACAACCAGCTCTTTCCCAACTGTATTTATTTTATTTATTTTGCTCCTTTGCACCCCATTATTTTTATTTTTACTTTGCACATTCTTCCACTGCAAATCTACCATTCCAGTGTTTTACTTGCTATATTATATTTACTTTGCCACCATGGCCTTTTTTTGCATTTACCTCCCTTATCTCACCACATTTGCTCACATCGTATATAGACTTGTTTATACTGTATTATTGACTGTATGTTTGTTTTACTCCATGTGTAACTCTGTGTCGTTGTATGTGTCGAACTGGTTTGCTTTATCCTGGCCAGGTCGCAATTGTAAATGAGAACTTGTTCTCAACAAGCCTACCTGGTTAAATTTAGGCGAAATAAAAATAAATAAATAAAATATACAAAAGTAGGTGGACAAATTAGTGGATTTAGCTATTTCAACCACTCCCATTGCTGACAGGTGTATACAATCGAGCACACAGCCATGCAATCTCTATAGACAAATACTGGCAGTATAATGGCCTTACAGAAAAGCTCAGTGACATTCAATGTGGCACTGTCATAGGATGCCACCTTTCCAACAAGTCAGTTCATCAATTTATGCCCTGCTAGAGCTGCCACGGTCACCTGTAAGTGCTGTTATTGTGAAATTAAAATGCCTAGGAGCAACAACGGCTCAGCCGCGAAGTGGTAAGCCACACAGGCTCCCAGAAAAGGATCTCAGAGTGTTGAACTGCGTAGAGCATAGCAATTGTCTGTCCTTAGTTGCAACACTCACTACCGAGTTCCAAAATGCCTCTGGAAGCAACGTCAGCACAAGAACTGTTCGTCGGGAGCTTCATGAAATGGGTTTCCATGGCCCATCGAACACACAAGTCTAAGATTACCATGCACAATTCCAAGTGTCGGCTGGAGTGGTGTAAAGCTAGCCGCCATTGGACTCTAAATAAGTGGAAACGTGTTCTCTAGAGATGCATAGTGCCAACTGTAAAGTTTGGTGGAGGAGGAATAATTGTCTGGGGCTGTTTTTCATGGTTCGGGCCCCTTACTTCCAGTGAAGGGAAATCTTAACCATACAGCATACAATTACATTCTAGAGGATTCTGTGCTTCCTAATTTGTGCAACTGTTTCAGCATAACAATGCCCCCATGCACAAAGGGAGAAGAACATGACTGGCCTGCACAGAGCCCTTACTTCAACCCCATTGAACACCTTTGGGATGAATTGGAACGCAGACTGTGAGCCAGGCCTAATCGCCCAACATCAGTACCCGACCTCACTAATGCTCTTGTGGCTAAACGGAAGCAAGTCCCTGCAGCAATGTTCCAACACCTAGTGGAAAGCCTTCCCAGAAGTGTGGAGGCTGTTGTGGCAGCAAAGGTGGGGCCAACTCCATATTAATGCCCATGATTTTGGAATGAGATGTTTGACGAGCAGGTGCCCACATACTTTTGGTCATTTTGTGTGTATGAAACCATCAATATGAGGAACATATCGGATACCCTGTTCCTCTACACATTCTTTCTGCTGTATGGTGGAACCACATAATATACAGTAGTTGTTTCCTGGGTTCTTTGTTTTCTTCCTTTCACTAGATGCCAAGTTTAGATACCTGCAGGCTGATTGTCATTCAATACACCTCTCCTCCCGGCTCCTTCTCTGCAGGCCCCTAAAGATCTTCAGAGCGCGTCTAACAGTCAAACACACATCCTGGACTCCTCTGACACCAAAGTCAACCGAGACTCCCTCCTGCAGGTCTCCTGTGGACTGACCCTGTACCCATACGCTTCAGACACAGCCAGCCATGCAGAAAGACAGAGAGAGATAGGGAGACAGAGAGAGAGAGAGAAAGAAAGAAGAGAGGGTGAAGAATAGAGAGTGAGAGGAAGAGAGACTCACTGGACTGTCCATATGGCCTCACCTATATGTAGGGAGTCTGTCGGAGAGAATAACAAAGGGAGGAAAGCCAAGAAGACATAGGGCTACAGTAGTTTAGGCTACATCATTCATGGAGAAAGCCCTTCTCCACAATCTGACAATCAACCTGCATTGATTACAATCGTATTACACATACTTGATTAAAATAGTCCAATCAGAACAGATCCACCAGGCAGATAGAGCCCGTCATTAAAGAAACACAATCTATTACCCATCAACCCCAGCAGCACTAGCAGAAGCATCTGCCCAGTGCTATAACAGACTGACTACAGCTAATTGGATGCATCTCTAACACGAAGACAGAAATTGTCTTGTTGAGATTTAAGATTTAAGAGCAGGGAAGTTGGCTTCTGTCTGATAGGTCAGAGTGTGTGTGTGTCTGTGGGGGGGGGGGGGGGGGGGGGGGGGGGGTGAGTGTGCGTGTGTGTGTGTGCATCAGACACCCTTCCATCCAGACAGACTGTCTGAAGTCTTAGAGACACAAAGCCAGGGGTGTAAAGTAAAGACATCTGTTTGTCTGTGTGTGTGCGTGTGTGTGCGTGTGTGTGCGTGTGTGTGTGTGGTGTGTGTGTGTGTGTGTGTGTGAGTGTGTGTGTGTGTGTGAGTGTGTGTGTGTGTGTGTGCGTGTGCATGTGAGTGTGTGTGTGTGTGAGTGTGTGTGTGTGTGCGTGTGCATGTGTGTGTGTGTGGGGGGGGGGTCTGTGTGTGTGTGTGTGTGTGCATCAGACACCCTTCCATCCAGACAGACTGTCTGAAGTCTTAGAGACACAAAGCCAGGGGTGTAAAGTAAAGACATCTCTGTGTGTGTGTGTGTGTGTGTGTGGGGGGGGGGGGGTCTGTGTGTGTGTGTGTGTGTGCATCAGACACCCTTCCATCCAGACAGACTGTCTGAAGTCTTAGAGACACAAAGCCAGGGGTGTAAAGTAAAGACATCTCTGTGTGTGTGTGTGTGTGGGGGGGGGGGGGGGGGGGGGTGTCTGTGTGTGTGTGTGTGTGTGTGCATCAGACACCCTTCCATCCAGACAGACTGTCTGAAGTCTTAGAGACACAAAGCCAGGGGTGTAAAGTAAAGACATCTCTGTGTGTGTGTGTGTGTGGGGGGGGGGGGGGGGGGGGGGTAAATATTAGGACAGTGGTGGTGAGATTAATCTGTGGATTATACAGCAGATGGTATGTGGACTAGAGGTTGACACGGGAGTGAAAATGTTTTCCTGTCAATTTCTTTCCCAGTATTGTCCCGATCCCGCAACAGTTCTGTAACCCTGACAACTTTACTGTCCTGTCCAGTTAAAAATCACGGCCCGTCTGTCCCGTGCTAATTTTTACGCATAGAATTCATAAATAACTTCCCCATTAGCTGCTCTTCTCTGTCTGCCCCCTCCCCTGCACTCTGCTGCGTGTGTGTTTCCATAGCAATGGCCTCATTTAGCCTTCTGCTTTTCTTTGCCTGCCCAGCTGATAAAGGCCTATTATAGTTTGTTGAATAAGACTGAAGAACACATGTTACTGTTGGGAGAAGGAGGGGCAGGGGGAAAACACACAAAACAATAATCAAATCAAATCAACATTTATTGATTGCGTACAGTTTTTCAGAGGTTATAGCATGTTTCTAGTTCAAACAGTGCAGCAATATCTAGCAATACATTAACAATAATCCTATATTTAGAAAAGAACAAGAAATTAAGACATTAGAACAAGCACTGCTTATAACACAACAATAATTCCTGTACTGCCTGTTCCTGTTGACTGTTGATCCTGCCCCGTCCTGTCCCGAACACGACTCTAGAATTTCACTCCCACTCCTGTTTCTGTGTCAACGTCTAATTTGGAGGATTCATGATCAAACGTACATATCGTGGCAATCTCTCTCTCTCTCTCCTTCTTTCTCTCTTCCTCCCCCCCCCCCCCCCCCCCCCCTCTCTCTCTCTCTCTCTTCCTCCCACCCCCCCCCTCTCTCTCTCTCTCTCTCTCTCTTCCTCCCACCCCCCCCCTCTCTCTCTCTCTCTTTTCCTCCCACCCTCTCTCTCTCTCTCTCTCTCTCTCTCTCTCTCTCTCTCTCTCTCTCTCTCTCTCTCTCTCTCTCTCTCTCTCTCTCTCTCTCTCTCTCTCTCTCTCTCTCTCTCTCTCTCTCTCTCTCTCTCTCTCCAAATTTGGCAGTAAATTGTCAACCTCGGCTTTATAACCTGTTCAAGCAGCACACTCTAGGTGGCTGTGTGCACTCTTTCAGTTTGCTTACGACTCATTGTAGTAGAAGAAGAAGAAAATGGACTACTTCAAAATGGAGATGATTCAATGGAGCTGCCCATGTTGTCACAGACGCCATAATGGGGCATACACAATATTGCGTCCTCTAACTATCTCTATGGTCTTAATAAATTTGACAAAAATAACCATTGTCCCACAGCCAGCTATTAGAAGTGTATTACAGGAATTTGTGTGGCACTGTGGTGAATAGTGGTGGCGATACACACCCAATGTGACTTAGCAAAGCTGCAATTAGCTGTGATTTTCTGCATTCTTACCTGGTATTTATCTGTAGTGTATACATGCACTGTTGACTTGTAAAGAATGCCATTTTGCTTACTGTTGCATCTGAAAATAACCCACTGGCCGTCGGTGCCAACTTCCTGTTCATTCCAGCTACACCCATGCTATAAATAGTCTGGAGACAGAGAGAACCATCTAAAGCTGTACTATACTGTACTGAGCTTAGATTTACCTGGCTGGGACAACACCCTAGTTTAGTGTAACCTTGAAGCGATGACTCGTTGATAGAGGTTCACTATCTGATGGTGTGTCTCAGTGGATCTATCAATATATGATCACTACCTCAACCTCTGGAACCTGTGGACTCTAGCCTCCTCGTCTTCCTCCTCATCTTCCTCTTCTTCCTCCTCGTCTTCCTCTTCTTCCTCCTCGTCTTCCTCTTCTTCCTCCTCCCCTTCCTCCTCCTCCTCCTATTCCTTGGTGCTTCTGCATCTGTCACAGCCTCAGAGCACATGCTCCTATGGGAAGAGGCAGTAGGCAGACACCCTCCCCTTTACCACTCTAATAACACCTTAATAACACCCCACCACCTCCCCCTCCCCTTTACCACTCTAATAACACCTTAATAACACCCCCCCCCCCTTTACCACTCTAATAACACCTTAATAACACCCCACCACCTCCCCCTCCCCTTTACCACTCTAATAACACCTTAATAACACCCCACCACCTCCCCCTCCCCTTTACCACTTTAATAACACCTTAATAACACCCCACCACCTCCCCCTCCCCTTTACCACTCTAATAACACCTTAATAACACCCCACCACCCCCCCCCCTTTACCACTCTAATAACACCTTAATAACACCCCACCACCTCCCCCTCCCCTTTACCACTCTAATAACACCTTAATAACACCCCACCACCTCCCCCTCCCCTTTACCACTTTAATAACACCTTAATAACACCCCACCACCTCCCCCTCCCCTTTACCACTCTAATAACACCTTAATAACACCCCACCACCTCCCCCTCCCCTTTACCACTCTAATAACACCTTAATAACAGCCCACCACCTCCCCCTCCCCTTTACCACTCTAATAACACCTTAATAACACCCCACCACCTCCCCCTCCCCTTTACCACTTTAATAACACCTTAATAACACCCCACCACCTCCCCCTCCCCTTTACCACTTTAATAACACCTTAATAACACCCCACCACCTCCCCCTCCCTTTTACCACTTTAATAACACCTTAATAACACCCCACCACCTCGCCCTCCCCTTTACCACTTTAATAACACCTTAATAACACCCCACCACCTCCCCATCCCCTTTACCACTCTAATAACACCTTAATAACACCCCAAAATACCACAATAACCACGCCCACAAAATCAGGGTCTGGGGCCCTTGGCCTAGAGCCACAACAGCCTGCTGTTATGTTGAGGAGAATAATCATAATGAGCATTAACCATGCCATTCATCTAAGAGGGGGGAGTCCACCCCCCCGTCATAGAGCCAGGTGGTGACCAGACAGGACAAGGTCAGAGGTCATGTTTTACCAGGCAGAGATGGATCTGACACTGTCCACAGGGATGGAGACAGATTCCAGGTCTATAGAGCATTAGACTAGAATACAATCAAAAAGAACAGCATTTTAAAAACACACGTTTACCAGTGCCAACTCTCACTGATACCTCTTAGTAAACTGAGAACACACTGTAGGTTCATATCTAAACAGTTTGTATTTGTGTGTGTGTGTGTGTGTGAGTGTGCGCGCACGTGCGTGCGTGTGTGCGTACGTGTGTGTGTGTCCCAGACACAGAGATAGACTAGTGGATGATTGGACCATCTGGTAGATGACCCAATGTCATTTGGTGTAATGTACTTATAGACAAACAGACAAACGAGCGTTACTGTAATCCAGCCCTGAGACTGGGATTCAGTCTGGTGCATTACAACAGCTAAGATATTTAATAATAGGAACACAGTACAAACACACACAGACAGCAAATGGCAGATATAGACCAACCTGTCAGGATTTGAGAAGGAAAAGCCTGTAGTCAGACCGTAATACCTAGAGATCTCCATCCCTCTATCCCCCTCTCTCTCACTGCTCTAGTACAAAGATCAGATCTGCCAGTGATTACCTTACTGTGATCCTGGCTAGAGAGTTAGATAGAGGGACACAGGAGGGATATAGCCACTGTACCAGCACTCTCACAAGCACATGGTCAGATACGCACGCACGCACGCACGCACACACACACACACACACACACACACACACACACACACACACACACACACACACACACACACACACACACACACACACACACACACACACACACACACACACACACACACACACACACACACACACACACACACACACACACAGCAGGCTAACGTCATTGTATAGTGCAAATGGGTCACCTCTAGTTGAATGGGTATTTGAAATTGTATTGATCACTCTCAATGCTACGCAATCTGGTGTTAGAAAAAAGAATGTGTCCATGTGTTTTCTTCCCCTTCTTTATCGAAGCGAAAATCACAGTTTGAAATGTCAAACTATCATCTTTGCAAAGAATTCTCGCCATCTTTCTCAATCTCAGAAACAAACACATTTATACTTGCACAACGTATGCACGCACACACTTTCTCTGTCTCTAGTGAAAGCAGCTCTGACTCTGTCCACCTCACATGCCCAGAGATACAAAACAGCTTTCCTTCTTCCCTCAGCTGATTAGCAGGGTGGTAAAAGGATCATAGTGATCCCCAGTCTCTCCCTGGCTGGTTTCACATCAACAGGCTGTTCAAAATGATGTTTTTGTTAGCAAGCAGCTCTGCCTCTGGCCCCATGGCTAATCCAGGCTGATATGTAATCCTAAAATGAACTTTCCATCACCCCCCTACCGCACTGCTAGGGGGAAAAGAGAGGAGATACAGGAGGGTTGGCTGAAACAAGCTAGGATCCTCAATCAGCCAATCAGAGCTGGAGTTTACAGTGGTGAAGGGAAGGCTTCTGGGACATCTCCAGGCCCAAGGAAGAGCCATGGGCAGTAGCATACTGATCGCCAGTATCAAGGCCGGTAGCAATCTGCTGTACTAACGAGATGTAAACATTGCGCGAGAGACTCAGAAAATGCATTATTCATCGTATAATGTTGTTCATTTGCACAAGATCCAATATATGGAATGCCTACTGCTAAGACTGCTGGAATTTGCTCTTACTGTGTCAGATCAAGTGATTCTTCCATAAAGCTAGGTCTGTTCACAGAGGCACAGTAGTAGTCTCAGTCATACTGAACGTTACTCTTAATCTGCATCTCAAATAGGAAGTACACAGGTGACAGAGAGAGAGGGAGAGGAGAGAGAGGGAGAGGAGAGAGAATGAGAGGAGAGAGAGGGAGATGAGAGAGAAAGAGAGGAGAGGAAAGAGAGGAACTGAGAGGAGAGCAATTACTGAGACAAAAAAAGCAGAGCATTTCAATAAACACGGGTGTCTTTTTCACTTCCACACTGACAGCCACACAACCAGACAGACGCTAGCGGCTGCTCTCTTCCCCTCTCAGATGATTTACTACCAGAGCTCTGAGTTCTGTGCTCTGCATGCCAACAAACCAGACATGGCACAACTGGAATACAAAATCTATATCTAACATACCCCATGATATTAGGTATTCCTCTACTGCACAGAAGAGGATGGGGATGGAGACAGGGGGTTTAGACTGAATACCTGTTCTTTTCTCCCCTTCTCCCTGGCTTTCAGACAGTTTAAACTCTCCCTCCTCCCTCTCCCCGCGTCACTCAGATAATTTGAAGCTTCCTCTCTCCCTAACTTCCACACTCTGTCTATCCCTCTCTCCCCCGGTTCCCTCCCTCTCTCCGAGGCTCTCAGACAGTTAGAAGTTGGGCCGTGACTCTTCGATGGATCCACTTAACTGTAATGGATCGACCCTGCAGCTGGATTATTCTGAGGCCCACCGATACCAGGCATGATGCATCCCAAGGTTTTAAACTTTCCATCATTATACAGAAATATACACTGAGTGTACAAAACATTAAGAACACTTTCCTAATATTGAGTTGCCTCTACACCTCTACAAGGTGTCGAAAGTGTTCCATAGGGATGCCGGCACATGTTGACTTGAATGCTTCCCACAAGTCTGTCAAGTTGGCTGGATGTCGTTTGGGTGGTGAACCAATTCAGTGTTGAGTGTGCCATTCAGCACACATACTGTACACAATCCATGTCTCAACTGTCTCAAGGCAAACAAATAATTATTTAAGTGGATTCAAGTGGATTTAACAAGTATCATCAATAAAGGATCATAACATTCACCTGGATTCACCTGGTCAGTCTATGTCATGGAAAGAGCAGGTGTTCTTCATATTTTGTACACTCAGTGTACACTGTAGTCTTTTCTGCTCTGAGCATATTGCAATGCAGGCTTGCTTGTTGAAAATAGTGATTTAAAGAAGGCACAACCATCAGTATTTCTCTCCTCCTTATTTGCTATAATTTACAGAACGGAAATCAGCATGCATGGATCTTAACACGCCTATGTCCGCATGAGATTTAGACATAAACCCAGGGCTCAATTTGTTTTTTACGCTTGGCTTGGTAGCAGCTGTTCTCCGACGTTGCATCAATCAACCCATCCTCTGGAGCAAGGAACCTTAATCCTGCCTTAATACCGACAGACACGGTATCTTTCTCCTTGAGGAACACTCATGCAACGTCAAGACAACGGTTCCTACTGTGTTTCATCGCTCACGGAACGTCAAGACAACGTTCCTGACAATTTTCAACACTCAAACAACGCCAAGACTAGTCCTCTGAATGTAGTTATTTTGTATTCTCTTACAATGCCTATATGTTTTTATAGTCACAACCTGAACACCCACATAGGGTCAAGTCAACCTACAGAAATAGACTATGTTACGTTGTGTTGACATATTTGATTCATTCCTTTAAAGTCCTGGTTTCTCAAGTGTTGCATGAAAAATGACATGTCACTATTTGTGTCCTTGAATTCCCCTGTTCTTCTATAACTGTATTTAAAATCTGCTCCATTGTGACAGTTGTTTAAAATCTGCTCCATTGTGACAGTTGTTTAAAATCTGCTCCATTGTGACAGTTGTTTAAAATCTGCTCCATTGTGACAGTTGTTTAAAATCTGCTCCAATGTGACAGTTGTTTAAAATCTGCTCCATTGTGACAGTTGTTTAAAATCTGCTCCATTGTGACAGTTGTTTAAAATCTGCTCCATTGTGACAGTTGTTTAAAATCTGCTCCATTGTGACAGTTGTTTAAAATCTGCTCCATTGTGACAGTTGTTTAAAATCTGCTCCATTGTGACAGTTGTTTAAAATCTGCTCCATTGTGACAGTTGTTTAAAATCTGCTCCATTGTCACATGGCTGTTTTTTAGATGCCACTTCATGTGAGGGTGACTGGGTGCATTGAAGTCTGTCTTAATTGAGGATGGCAGGTCATGTCACAGGGCCAGAGCAGCCACCAGGGATTTGGTCTGTGGCTCTGGCAGTGCTCTGGTTGCTGGATGATGTTCGTCTGGAGGTGTTGGAGGCTGACATTCTCTGAGGCCATGGTCTCTCACCTCTGGCTGAAGCCAGGGCAGGTGGCTTGCAGGGCCCGGAGGATAGAGAGAGGGTGAGAATGATGAATAAGTTGAATGGGAGGTAAAGAGAGAATGTGAGTGAAAGAAAATGAACGAGAGAGACCAAGTAGCGACTTTTCTGTAGTGTAATGTTGAAAGACACATTTTCAACTTGGGAGAGATTAGAGAGATTAGTTTCCTCAGTGAAACCAGTGATATTACCACCTGCAGGACATGAAAAGTGAAAAATAATCAAATCTCTCACGTTGTCTCTCTCTCTCTCTCTCTCTCTCTCTCTCTCTCTCTCTCTCTCTCTCTCTCTCTCTCTCTCTGTGTGTCTCTCTCTGTGTCTCTCTCTCTCTCTGTCTCTCTCTCTCTCACCCTCTCTCTCTGTGTCTCTCTCTGTCTCTCTCTCTCTGTGTCTCTCTGTCTCTCTCTCTCTCTGTCTCTCTCTGTTTCTCTCTCTGTGTGTGTGTCTCTCTCTGTGTCTCTCTTGCTCTCTCTGTCTCTCTCTCTTGCTCTCTCTCTCTCTCCCTCTCTCTCTGTCTCTCTCTCTCTCTGTGTATCTCTCTCTCTCTGTTTCTCTCTCTCTGTTTCCCTCTCTCTCTCTCTCTCTCTCTCTCTCTCTCTCTCTCTCTCTCTCTCTCTCTCTCTCTCTCTCTCTGTGTGTCTCTCTCTGTGTCTCTCTCTCCCTGTGTCTCTCTCTCTCTGTGTCTCTTTGCTGTAAGCAAAACAACTGCCTCACACCTTTTTCATATTTTATTGTTGTTGTTTTAGTAAAACAATGTCCTCAGGTAAGGCATCCAGGCTGGACAATGGTCCTCTCTGTGTAAGTAGAGGGGGAGGCAGATGAGGGGGAAGGAGGGAGAAGGACCAAGTGTTGGACACATTTACCAGTAGATGGGTCCATTAATCATTGTACTGAGTTAGTGTGTTAGTGTGTTTCATCCTGTCATGGCTAACATGTTTATCAAGCTGACTCCACAGTCCACTAAAGCTGCATGTGCAGTCATATTTTAGATGTCAAAACAGTAGAATAAAATGAAAATGTTATTTTATTTAGTAAAGAGGAAGACTAGCGGTCAATAAGGCGTCAACTAATGGGGATATACACTGCATGTTCAAAACATTAGGAACACCTTCCTTATATCCTTTTGCCCTCAGAACAGCCTCAGTCCGTCAGGGCAGGGACTCTACAAGGTGTTAAAGCATTCCACAGTGATGCTGGCCCAAGTTGGCGACAATGCTTCCCACAGTTGTATCAAGTTGGCTGGATACCTTTTGGGCGGTGGACCATGCTTGATACACACAGGAAACACACAGCACTTCTGTTCTTGACACAATGCAATGCGCCTGGCACCTACTAGCATACACAGTTCAAAGGCACTTCAATCTGTTGTCTTGCCCATTCACCTTCGGAATGGCACACACACAATCCATGTTTTAATGGGCTCAAGGCTTAAAAATCCTTCTTTAACCGGTCTCCTCCGCTTCATCTACAGTGATTGAAGTGGATTTAACAGGTGACATCAATAAGGCATTATAACTTTCACCTGGATTCACCTGGCCAGTCTATGTCATGTATACAGTGTATACAGATGAAAGAACCATGAGTATATTGCATAATGTGTGGGTTACATATCAACATTAATGTAAAGCACAGCTACATTGAAGCCAATTTAACATGTCTGCTCCTGTCACACGATCCCCACAGTCAGACAGACCTTCCAGCGTGGACATTCAGCGGAGGCTTAAACGGTGGAGAGGTGTGTGTGGAGAGTGCCTTAATGGCATTTTATACCATGGCATTGTTGAATACCTGTTTCTGATTGGCTTGCAGGGCATTCTAGAGTGTGCATTATTTCCCTATAATGCACAGTATATTTGTGCGCTAGAATTCAACGGCTATAGTTCATTCTTTCATGTTCTATGTTTGAGCTGCTTTTGAAAGCAAAAATCTAACTGAAAACATTATTGGCATTGTTGAATTCAATTTTCATAATGGCAAGCTGGGACTGATGGTAAACTAACTAAACTAGCTAAACTAGCTAAACTAGCAAGTCTGTCAAGATTATCTAGTAAACTTACTAGCTACTTCAGTGGATGTTGAACACATTTCTAGCGGCAAATGTGTTAAATTATAGCCATGTTATTAAAGGGATAATCAGCTCGGGGCTCCATGCGTTCTCTAGAAAATAATGCAACTCCGTGGAAGGTCAGTTCCACTCCGCTAGCGCCTCATAGAACACACCTTCCACATCGTTCATTATTTTCTATAGTATGCATAGCACCTCGTTGATTGGCCCTTAAATATCACATGACTGTCTGTATGTAACGCTAGGCTGTCATGTGGTGATTATAGAACCATGCAGTGCTTGAGACAGCTGAGCACATTCGCTCTCCTGGACCACAGTCCTGTTCTCACACTGTCCTCTGTGGTAGAGTTACCATTAGAGATGGAACACCCTATAATCCCCTTTAAACCAGGGTTTACAGGGACTTTGGTGCAGAGGAAGTACCAACTGGAGATGGGTGTTCTCAGCCTAGCACTGAGGCCCCTGAAACATGAGAGTTGTGTCTGAGATGGCACCCTATTCCCGGTATAGTCCCGGTATACTTTTGACACCAAAAGCATTTCAGACTATGGAGTCAGACAAAGGAAAAGTTCCACATTGCAATAGGACTTTTTCTGAACAGTTATGAGTTTGTACACCATGTGACTAGCTACATTTCTCCTAGAAAGTCTGACTCTGACTCTTTTATTTTTTTTACCTTTATTTAACTAGGCAAGTCAGTTAAGAACAAATTCTTATTTTCAATGACGGCCTAGGAACAGTGGGTTAACTGCCTGTTCAGGGGAAGAACGCCAGATTTGTACCTTGTCAGCTCGGGAGTTTGAACTTGCAACCTTCCGGTTACTAGTCCAACGCTCTAACCACTAGGCTACCCTGCCGCCCCACTAGGCTATCCTGCTGTAGTGATATCTGTTCACGGTGAGTAAAGTAACACTCCCTCAACTTTCAATGCATTGCTCCGCAAAAGGTGGGTAAACCCTTGTGCCAAATAACGGAATTTACTTTCGTTTATCCTCCACTACACCACTGCTCATCACATAATGTAATGGGAGCTGAGAGACAACAGTTCTATTTATAATGACGAGTAGGAGGGGTCCCTCCACCACATGCTATACACGCTTTCATTTAAAACACACACACACCCACACCCACACACACACACACACACACACACACACACACACACACACACACACACACACACACACACACACACACACACACACACAAAGCTTTAATAATACAAGTCTGGGAAGCCTGAGGAATATGTCCAGGCAAGCAGAAATACTCCACAGCAAGACCAATAACTAATCCTGAATGCAAATAGTCAGGGCTATTCACGTTACATTGCTGCTCTTTGATAACAGTCTGCCATTACTATGTACAAGCCAGTCCTAGAATAGCTGTGTGACCACAGGCAAAGTAGTAGCCCGGAGTAGGAGAGCAGAGGGATCATTTATTTCCATGGGTCAGGCAGCTTATGTTAGGGAGTTCCCAAACCTGTTTACATTAAATTGCTCTAATTTTTCCTCACTACAATTTCCTTGATTGTAGTTGATGGTCTGCTATGAATTTGCTGCGGGAATTTTCTTGATTAACAGGATGACAAAGCCATCTCTCTCGAATCACTTAAATATCATGGATTCCCATTGCCCTCTCTCTCTCTTCATTACCCTGTTTGTATCCATCTTGATTCTAGAGGTGGGTGAAATGTCAGCTCTCATTATATATAATTGTGATTACACCACAGCTAAGTGCCCTTTGAAATGTTCTCAGTGAGTCCAAGAGGTTTGGTGAGAACACCAATTTTCCATCACCATTTTGGTGTTGTCTGCCTGCAATGTCAATTCAGTCTAAAATCTCTCACCAGCACCCTCACAAAGCAGTGTTCTAGGAGAATATAGGGTGAGTTTTACTTGTCTTCTCTTCCCTATTTTCCTCACACTCAAAATGCACAAAAGAGAGAGCTGATTGAAAATGTTCAGTTCCAAACAACTATTCTAACACGATGTGATAGCATCAGCTCCTGAGGATAGGAGCCAATTGTACAGGTTATTTCTGGTAGATATTGTCTCTGGCATACCTGAAAAAGGACTTGTTTACAGGCTGCACCCGGTAACACAAAAGAAAGACCATGATGAGATCTGTTTCCCCTTATCAGTAGATAGAGCAGTAATAGTAGCATAGTGGTGTGTGTGTGTGTGTGTGTGTGTGTGTGTGTGTGTGTGTGTGTGTGTGTGTGTGTGTGTGTGTGTGAGTGTGTGCTTGATTGCATGCATTCCAGTCTGTGTGCATCCATGCCCAGTATGTGTGTGTGTTTGTGTGTGCATGCTCAAGAGTCTAGCTTATATCCCTCTAAACTATGTTTGATTCTTCCAGGCAGGCCTCCGAACATAACAGATCACTGAGGCTAAGTGCTTCGTGGCTGGGAAGCAGCATGCTCACTGCTTAGGGCCAGCCTGGTAGGACTGACACACTAATAGGCTCTGTAGGAAGGAAAAGACATGGAATCATGGGAAACACTGCTGATCAGATCAGACCTTCTTCTGTGCTCTGCAGCACCTGCCTGACATCCTGATGTCCATATATCACTAATGGCACACTATATTCCCTATATAGTTCTCTAATTGTGACCAATATACTGTAATTATGGCCTCTCTCTGCCCTGATTTCTGGTCAGACAGAAATAAACTGTCCGTGCTATAAATCACATGCCTATTAGGTAGTGTGTGTGTGTCTGTGTATGTGTGTGTGTGAGTGTGTCAATGAGTGTGTCTCTGATGCTGACACTGAGGGGACATTAGCTAGCTACTATTGCTGGAAAGGAGATGAGGGTTAATGGGTAATGAGGTGATCTGAGACAGCAGAAAGAAGCACTGTCTGCTGTCATCTTGCACCAGATAATGATGATGATGGTATTCTAGTGCAGTTGTTGGATGTCATTACATTTAAATGGAAGCAGTGTCATCAGTATCAATCGCATGGATAATAACAACAAATGGAAGCCATGAGTTCCGTCTCCTTCCCTTCATTAGGTCTGTGCCAATCTGATCCTGTTTGAATCATGCCACTTCCTCCTATGAATATAGAGTTTTGCCTAGCCGAATAATGCAATGCTTGAGCAAACCAAGGCAATCTCAAGTTCTGGTCTCCAAACTCACTGAAACTATGACATGACTATCATGACTGAAGATAGCAAATAGAATGGCACATGTTATTTCTGTGCAATTAACTATGAAAACAATCCCAGCGTGGCTTATTATACTGTACACGGCTAAGAGCTGAGATCTGAAAGCCTTGAGTCTTCAGATGCTCGGCACTCAACAACTTAGCTAAACTCTATCTAGTCATTAACCTTGGCACTCTACTAGTGTCTGGTACAAACATGATTAGCGATATCTGTCTGCTTTTTAGGACCCGTAAGTGTTAGTGAGAGCAGGAAGGAGACAGACGAGAGCTGTGTGTGTGTGTGTGTGTGTGTATACAGAGTGGCGGACGGTGCTGCAGTGAATATGTACAGCCAGAGAGAGCAAATGGCAGGAGACTCTGCTGTCCCTGCTGTCAGGCTCATTTGCTCCCAGCAGGGTCTTCAATTACCAATGATTAAAAACCCTTTGGTGTCCAGCTACTATCTGCTTAAGTGGAGGAACTCTACATCTGGGAGAATGTGAGCGATGTGGTGCCTAATATTTAGATTTATACACTCTGCAACGTATTAATCACATTTACTAACCCAAGGGTTGGATTAACACAACGCAAAGGACTTGATGGTATGGGGTTCCAGAGTTAGTTGTAGCGGCACCAAAGTTAGCTGTAGAGGCACCAGAGTTAGCTGTAGAGGCACCAGAGTTAGCTGTAGAGACACCAGAGTTAGCTGTAGAGACACCAGAGTTCGCTGTAGAGGCACCAGAGTTCGCTGTAGAGGCACCAGAGTTCGCTGTAGAGGCACCAGAGTTAGCTGTAGAGACACCAGAGTTAGCTGTAGAGACACCAGCGTTAGCTGTAGAGGCACCAGAGTTAGCTGTATAGACACCAGAGTTAGCTGTAGAGGCACCAGAGTTAGCTGTAGAGGCACCAGAGTTAGCTGTAGAGGCACAAGAGTTAGCTTCAGAGGCATCAGAGTTAGCTGTAGAGGCACCAGAGTTAGCGGCACCAGAGTTAGCTGTAGAGACACCAGAGTTAGTGACACCAGAGTTATTTGTAGCAGCACCAAAGTTAGCTGTAGAGGCACCAGAGTTAGCTGTAGAGGCACCAGAGTTTGCTGTAGAGGCACCAGAGTTTGCTGTAGAGGCAGAAGAGTTAGCTGTAGAGGCACCAGAGTTAGTGGCACCAGAGTTAGCTGTAGAGGCACCAACATTAGCTGTAGAGGCACCATAGTTAGCTGTAGAGGCAGAAGAGTTAGCTCTAGAGGCACCAGAGTTAGCTGTAGAGGCAGAAGAGTTAGCTGTAGCAGCACAAGAGTTAGCTGTAGTAGCACCAGAGCTAGTGGCACCAGAGTTAGCTGTAGAGACACCAACGTTAGCTGTAGAGGCACCAGAGTTAGCTGTAGAGGCAGAACAGTTAGCTGTAGAGGCACCAGAGTTAGCTGTAGAGGCAGAAGAGTTAGTGGCACCAAAGTGACGTGTAGAGGCACCAGAGTTAGCAGTAGAGGCACCAGAGTTAGATGTAGAGGCACCAGAGTTAGCTGTAGAGGCACCAGAGTTAGCTGTAGAGACACCAGAGTTAGTGACACCAGAGTTATCTGGAGCGGCACCAGAGGTAGCTGTAGAGGCAGAAGAGTTAGCTGTAGAAGCACCAGAGTTAGAGGCACCAGAGTTAGCTGTAGAGGCACCAATGTTAGCTGTAGAGGCAGAAGAGTTAGCTGTAGCATCCCAGAGTTAGCTGTAGCGGCACCAGAGTTAGTGGCACCAGAGTGAGGTGTAGAAGCACCAGAGTTAGCTGTAGAGGCACCAGAGATAGCTGTAGCAGCACCAGAGTTAGTGGCACTAGATTTAGCTGTATAGGCAATTGAGTTAGCTTTAGAGGCACCAGAGTCGCCCTGCACCAAAGTTAGCTGTAGAGGCACAAGAGTTAGCTGTAGAGGCACAAGAGTTAGCTGTAGAGGCACCAAAGTTAGCTGTAGCGGCAGAAGAGTTAGCTGTAGAGGCAGAAGAGTTAGCTGTAGTATCCCAGTATTAGCTGTAGCGGCACCAGAGTGAGGTGTAGAGGCACCAGACTTAGAGGCACCAGAGTTAGCTGTAGAGGCACCAGAGTTAGCAGTAGAGGCACCAGAATTAGCTGTAGAGGCACCAGAGTTAGAGGCACCAGAGTTAGTTGTAGAGGCACCAGAGTTAGCTGTAGAGGCACAAGAGGTAGCTGTAGAGGCATCAGAGTTAGCTGTAGAGGCACCAGAGATAGCTGTAGCAGCACCAGAGTTAGTGGCACCAGAGTTAGCTGTAGAGGCACCAGAGTTAGCTGTAGAGGCACAAGAGTTACCTGTAGAGGCATCAGAGTTAGCTGTAGAGGCACCAGAGTTAGCGACACCAGAGTTTGCTGTAGAGACACCAGAGTTAGCTGTAGAGGCATCAGAGTTAGCTGTAGAGGCACCAGAGTTAGCAACAACAGAGTTAGCTGTAGAGACACCAGAGTTAGTGACACCAGAGTTAGTTGTAGCAGCACCAAAATTAGCTGTAGAGGCACCAGAGTTAGCTGTAGAGGCACCAGAGTTAGCTGTAAAGGCACCAGCGATAGCGACATCAGAGTTAGCTGTAGCGGCACCAGAGTTAGCTGTATAGGCACCAGAGTTTGCTGTATAGGCACCATAGTTTGCTGTATAGGCACCATAGTTAGCTGTAGAGACACCAAAGTTAGCTTTAGGGGCACCAGAGATAGCGGCATCAGAGTTAGCTGTAGCGGCACCATAGTTAGCTGTATAGGCACCAGAGTTAGCTTTAGAGGACACCAGAGATGGCGGTACCAGAGTTAGCTGTAGCGGCACCAGAGTTAGCTGTAGAGGGACCAGAGTTAGTGGCACCAGCGTTATCTGTAGCGGCACCAGAGTTACTTGTAGCGGCACCAGAGTTAGCTTTAGAGGCACCAGAGGTAGCGGCATCAGAGTTAGCTGTAGCGGCACCAGAGTTAGCTGTATAGGCACCAGAGTTAGCTGTAGAGGCACCAGAGTTAGTGGCATCAGAGTTAGATGTAGAGGCACCAGAGTTAGCTGTAGAGGCATCAGAGTTAGCTGTAGAGGCACCAGAGTTAGCAACACCAGAGTTAGCTGTAGAGACACCAGAGTTAGTGACACCAGAGTTAGTTGTAGCAGCACCAAAATTAGCTGTAGAGGCACCAGAGTTAGCTGTAGAGGCACCAGAGTTAGCTGTAAAGGCACCAGCGATAGCGACATCAGAGTTAGCTGTAGCGGCACCAGAGTTAGCTGTATAGGCACCAGAGTTTGCTGTATAGGCACCAGAGTTTGCTGTATAGGCACCATAGTTAGCTGTAGAGACACCAAGGTTAGCTTTAGGGGCACCAGAGATAGCGGCATCAGAGTTAGCTGTAGCGGCACCAGAGTTAGCTGTATAGGCACCAGAGTTAGCTTTAGAGGCACCAGAGATGGCGGTATCAGAGTTAGCTGTAGCGGCACCAGAGTTAGCTGTAGAGGGACCAGAGTTAGTGGCACCAGCGTTATCTGTAGCGGCACCAGAGTTACCTGTAGCGGCACCAGAGTTAGCTTTAGAGGCACCAGAGGTAGCGGCATCAGAGTTAGCTGTAGCGGCACCAGAGTTAGCTGTATAGGCACCAGAGTTAGCTTTAGAGGCACCAGAGATAGCGGCATCAGAGTTAGCTGTAGCGGCACCAGATTTAGCTGTAGAAGGACCAGAGTTAGTGGCACCAGAGTTAGCTGCAGAGGCAGAAGAGTTAGCTGTAGCGGCAACAGAGTTAGTGGAACCAGAGTGAGGTGTAGAGGCACCAGAGTTAGCTGTAGAGGCACCAGAGATAGCTGTAGAGGCACCAGAGATAGCTGTAGCAGCACCAGAGTTAGTGGCACCAGATTTAGCTGTAGAGGCATTAGAGTTAGCTGTAGAGACACCAGAGTTGCCCTGCACCAGAGTTAGCTGTAGAGGCACAAGAGTTAGCTGTAGAGGCATCAGAGTTAGCTGTAGAGGCACCAGAGTTAGCTGTAGAGGTACCAGAGTTAGCTGTAGAGGCACAAGAGTTACCTGTAGAGGCATCAGAGTTAGCTGTAGAGGCACCAGAGTTAGCGACACCAGAGTTAGCTGTAGAGACACCAGAGTTAGTGACACCAGAGTTAGTTGTAGCAGCACCAAAGTTAGCTGTAGCAGCACCAGAGTTAGTGGCACCAGATTTAGCTGTAGAGGCATTAGAGTTAGCTGTAGAGGCACCAGAGTTGCCCTGCACCAGAGTTAGCTGTAGAGGCACAAGAGTTAGCTGTAGAGGCATCAGAGTTAGCTGTAGAGGCACCAGAGTTAGTGGCACCAGAGTTAGCTGTAGAGGCACAAGAGTTACCTGTAGAGGTATCAGAGTTAGCTGTAGAGGCACCAGAGTTAGTGGCACCAGATTTAGCTGGAGGGGCACCAGAGTTAGCTGTAGAGGCACAAGAGTTACCTGTAGAGGTATCAGAGTTAGCTGTAGAGGCACCAGAGTTAGTGGAACCAGAGTGAGGTGTAGAGGCACCAGAGTTAGCTGTAGAGGCACCAGAGATAGCTAAAATCAAATCAAATCAAATCAAATGTTATTTGTCACATACACATGGTTAGCAGATGTTAATGCGAGTGTAGCGAAATGCTTGTGCTTCTAGTTCCGACAATGCAGTAATAACCAACGAGTAATCTAGCTAACAATTCCAAAACTACTACCTTATACACACAAGTGTAAAGGGATAAAGAATATGTACATAAAGATATATGAATGAGTGATGGTACAGAGCGGCATAGGCAAGATGCAGTAGATGGTATCGAGTACAGTATATACATATGAGATGAGTATGTAAACAAAGTGGCATAGTTTAAAGTGGCTAGTGATACATGTATTACATAACGATGCAGTAGATGATATAGAGTACAGTATATACGTATACATATGAGATAAATAATGTAGGGTATGTAAACATTATATTAAGTAGCATTGTTTAAAGTGTCTAGTGATATATTTTACATCAATTCCCATCAATTCCCATTATTAAAGTGGCTGGAGTTGAGTCAGTGTGTTGGCAGCAGCCACTCAATGTTAGTGGTGGCTGTTTAACAGTCTGATGGCCTTGAGATAGAAGCTGTTTTTCAGTCTCTTGGTCCCAGCTTTGATGCACCTGTACTGACCTCGCCTTCTGGACGATAGCGGGGTGAACAGGCAGTGGCTCGGGTGGTTGTTGTCCTTGATGATCTTTATGGCCTTCCTTGATGATCTTTATGGCCTTCCTGTGACATCGGGTGGTGTAGGTGTCCTGGAGGGCAGGTAGTTTGCCCCCGGTGATGCGTTGTGCAGACCTCACTACCCTCTGGAGAGCCTTACGGTTGTGGGCGGAGCAGTTGCCGTACCAGGCGGTGATACAGCCCGGCAGGATGCTCTCGATTGTGCATCTGTAGAAGTTTGTGAGTGCTTTTGGTGACAAGCCAAATTTCTTCAGCCTCCTGAGGTTGAAGAGGCGCTGCTGCGCTTTCTTCACGATGCTGTCTGTGTGGGTGGACCAATTCAGTTTGTCTGTGATGTGTACGCCAAGGAACTTAAAACTTACTACCCTCTCCACTACTGTTCCATCGATGTGGATAGGGGGGTGTTCCCTCTGCTGTTTCCTGAAGTCCACAATCATCTCCTTCGTTTTGTTGACGTTGAGTGTGAGGTTATTTTCCTGACACCACACTCCGGTGTAGCAGCACCAGAGTTAGTGGCACCAGATTTAGCTGTAGAGACACCAACTCTGGTGCCTCTACACCAACTCTGGCACCAGAGTTAGCTGGAGAGGCACCAGAGCTGGTGGCACCAGAGTTAGTTGTAGTGGCACCAGAGTTAGTGGCACCAGATTTAGCTGTAGAGGCACCAGAGTTGGTGGCACCAGATTTAGCTGTATAGGCACCAGAGTTGGTGGCACCAGAGTTAGCTGTAGAGGCACCAGAGTTAGCGGCACCAGAGTTAGCTGTAGAGACACCAGAGTTAGTGGCACCAGAGTTAGCTGTAGAGACACCAGAGTTAGTGGCACCAGAGTTAGTTGTAGCGGCACCAAAGTTAGCTGTAGAGGCACCATAGTTAGCTGTAGAGGCACCAGAGTTTGCTGTAGAGGCACCAGAGTTAGCGGCATCAGAGTTAGCTTTATAGGCACCAGAGACAGCTGTAGCGGCACCAGAGTTAGCTGTAGAGGCACCAGAGTTAGCTGTAGCTGCACCAGAGTTAACTGTAGCTGCACCAGAGTTAGCGGCACCAGAGTTAGCTGTAGCGGCACCAGAGTTAGCTGTAGCTGCACCAGAGTTAGCTGTAGAAGAACCAGAGTTCGCTGTAGCGGCACCAGAGTTAGCTGTAGCTGCACCAGAGTTAGCAAGTAGCTGCACCAGAGTTAGCAAGTAGCTGCACCAGAGTTAGCTGTAGAAGGACCAGAGTTAGCTGTAGTGGCACCAGAGTTAGCTGTAGCTGCACCAGAGTTAGCTGCAGCTGCACCAGAGTTAGCTGTAGAAGGACCCGAGTTAGCTGTAGCTGCACCCAAGTTAGTTGTAGCTGCACCAGAGTTAGCTGTAGCTGCACCAGAGTTAACTGTAGCTGCACCAGAGTTAGCTGTAGCTGCACCAGAGTTAACTGTAGCTGCACCAGAGTTAACTGTAGCTGCACCAGAGTTAGCTGTAGCTGCACCAGAGTTAGCTATAGCTGCACCAGAGTTAACTGTAGCTGCACCAGAGTTAGCTGTAGCTGCACCAGAGTTAACTGTAGCTGCACTAGAGTTAACTTCATTGCCAATTTACATCTGAGGTTCCTGGACTAAAAACAACTTATATAATAATACCAACCACACTAAACATGGGTTATAAAGTAACTACTATAATGGTAATGTCAGACAATACTAGATATAATACTAGTTACCATTCCCATTGAAGAGGAGCCTAGGTGTAAATATATTCCAAAGTTGTGTTTATGCACGTGGTATTCAGCAGGTCCGTTAGGAAGGAACGTTTTCCACACAACAGGAAGCCTGCGGCAATAAAAGCCAATAGCCTAATAGACTGAGACAGTCATAAATACATAAACCAGGACACAGCAACTCAATTTGACCACAGGACACATCTCTATTGGATTTGGGATCCAGAGAAAGCACAGGCGCACAGCACCCATCCTTAGAGTCCTCTGTGTGTGTCTGTGCATTTATCTCACTCTAGTTCTCATCCCCGAGAGGATACATAGAGGACATAATTCACAGATTAAATCATATCTCAGGTCTTCATGCACAGTACTACTGACATATTGTTTACAACAAAAATAGAATTTCATGCATTGGGAGAATAATGAATATCTGTGATACTGTTTCAATAAGTACCTGCCTATTGGGTTCTATATGTATCCCTCCCTCCCTCCCTCCCTCCCTCCCTCCCTCCCTCCCTCCCTCCCTCCCTCCCTCCCTCCCTCCCTCCCTCCCTCCCTCCCTCCCTCCCTCCCTCCCTCCCTCCCTCCCTCCCTCCCTCCCTCCCTCCGTGTTGGCCTCTCTGCCCTCTTCTGATCTCACTGTGTGTTTGACACCTCTGTTTTCACAGACTCCAAGATGGAGACTGCTGCTAACAGGTGCTCTCTGCATAAATTTACATTAATACCACATACTGTACACCACCACTGTCAACCAGCACTGAAGTCCCAAATGCCTTTCAATGCAGCTACACTTTATCCCTCCAATTCGACAAGGCACAACCAGAAAGATTAGAACACACATTGGTGATGTATTCAGCTCTGTTTCATGATTCGACCTGGATTTCCAGACTAGAAATGTACTGCTCTCATCAGGATTTCTCCGTGACTGATACAACATAAATCGTCCTGTCATGTGTTTTGCTGATCTGTGTCTGAGTCTTGTTTACAGTGACCTGCAGCTGTGCAAGATGGATTCCCTCATGGCCCAATGAGATTAGAAGTGTCATGTCGCATCAGGAGGTGAAAAATATGACAGAGCAGAGAGAGAGAGTGGGCAAGGCTGTGGGAGATTAGACTGAGCGACAGCAGAGAGAGAGTGGGCAAGGCTGTGGGAGATTAGACTGAGCGACGGCAGAGCAGAGTGTAGGCAACGGCTGTGGGAGATTAGACTGAGCGACGGCAGAGCAGAGTGTAGGCAAGGCTGTGGGAGATTAGACTGAGCGACGGCAGAGCAGAGTGTAGGCAAGGCTGTGGGAGATTAGACTGAGCGACGGCAGAGCAGAGTGTAGGCAACGGCTGAGAGCACCAGCGGAGCAAACAGAACTCTGACAAACACTAAACTGCCATATATGGAGTATCGAGGGGTAACCTCTGCTTCTCAAGACAGGCATTTGAATGTCATGTTAGCGAAATAAATAAAGGTTAAGACAGGCCTTATAGAAAACATGTGATTCTGCTCTGTCTCTCGCTCTCTTCCTCGTTCTCTCTCTTGTTCTCTCCCTGGCTCTCTCTTCAGTGTATCCAGAGATGTACCTGATAAGACAGCAGAAAAGGAGAACATCCTCATTTTGGTTTCTAGTTTGGTGTAGATTCATCCTGCCGACTGGCTGAGTGTGGGGTCATCTCAAGCACAAGGCCTTGAGTCTTGGCCTGACAAAACTGCTGACGTTGTTTGTGGTAAGAGCAGGAGTGAGGCTGTTCCTATTCTTTAATACCGACTCAGAGCACCACTCATAAATGTTTTTGTGTGCTATCTATTGTAATAAAACAATATGTACTGCTGCTAGTTGAAGACGGAATTAATAACAATGTGCAGTCTAGGCCTTCAGAACCCAATATCTAGACAGGAGACAAAAGTGTTTAAAAACAGTTAGAACACAACAGGCACACCTGGCTCCTCTTAACCAGAGAGTGGTAACCATGGTTCTCTCTGTCCTTCTCTCTCTCTAGCTCTCTCTCTCTTTATCTATGCCTCTCTTTCTCTCTCTTTATCCATGTCACTCTCTCTCAAATTCAATTAAATTCAATTCAATTTGCTTTATTGGCATGATGTAACAATGTACATATTGCCAAAGCTTACTTTGGATATTTACAATATGAAAATAATAAGAATCAAAATTGTCAACGAGAACAACAATAACAACAACAACCAAGGGTCAAAATAACCATACATTGAACAATAACAATAACCATACAGTAGAGGACATGTGCAGGTTGATTGTTCTGTCAGACACTGTCCCTCATCTTATGGCAGGCAGCAATGTGGTGCACTGCCAACCCACAGCTCTCTGCATCCTCCCCCAACAGGACGGGTAGCCTATTCACATCAGAGAGGTCTTTGAAACCTTGAATAAGGGTTTCAAATTTGGGGAAATGACACTCTCTAACTGTTTTATATTTTTTACATTTTGCCAGGTAATGCAGCTTCGTCTCAGGTTCTGCTGTTGTGCAGTGGTTGCACAGCCTTTCCTCTACAGGGAGCCAGGTTTTCTTGTGTCTACCCTTCTCAATCTCTCTCTCTTTAGCTATGTCTCTCTCTCTCTCTCTTTCTTTATCTATGTCCCTCTCTCTCTCTATTGATTATGTCCCTCTCTCTTCCTTTATCTATGTACCTCTATCTATATCTTTATCTATGTCCCTCTCTCTCTCTTGATTATGTCCCTCTCTCTTCCTTTATCTATGTCCCACTCTCTCTCTTTATCTATGTCCCTCTCTCTCTCTCTCTCTCTCTCTCTCGATCTATATCCCTCTCTCTTTCTTTATCTATGTCCCCCTTTTTCTTCATATATGTCCCTCTCTCTCTTGATTATGTCCCTCTCTCTCTCTATATATATATATATATATAGTATATATATATCCCCCCTCTCTCTCTCTCTCTTTTTATCTATGTCCCTCTCTCTTCCTTTATCTATGTCCCTCTCTCTTCCTTTATCTATGTCCCTCTCTCTTCCTTTATCTATGTCCCTCTCTCTTCCTTTATCTATGACCCTCTCTCTCTTCCTTTATCTATGCCCCCCTCTCTTTTCATATATGTCCTTCTCTATATACAGTGCCTTGCGAAAGTATTCGGCCCCCTTGAACTTTGGGAACTTTTGCCACATTTCAGGCTTCAAACATAAAGATATAAAACTGTATTTTTTGTGGGACACAATCATGAAGTGGAACGACATTTATTGGATATTTAAAACTTTTTTAACAAATCAAAAACTGAAAAATTGGGCGTGCAAAATTATTCAGCCCCTTTAAGTTAATACTTTGTAGCGCCACCTTTTGCTGCGATTACAGCTGTAAGTCGCTTGGGGTATGTCTCTATCAGTTTTGCATTTTTTCCCATTCCTCCTTGTAAAACAGCTCGAGCTCAGTGAGGTTGGATGGAGAGCATTTGTGAACAGCAGTTTTCAGTTCTTTCCACAGATTCTCGATTGGATTTAGGTCTGGACTTTGACTTGGCCATTCTAACACCTGGATATGTTTATTTTTGAACCATTCCATTGTAGATTTTGCTTTATGTTTTGGATCATTGTCTTGTTGGAAGACAAATCTCCGTCCCAGTCTCAGGTCTTTTGCAGACTCCATCAGGTTTTCTTCCAGAATGGTCCTGTATTTGGCTCCATCCATCTTCCCATCAATTTTAACCATCTTCCCTGTCCCTGCTGAAGAAAAGCAGGCCCAAACCATGATGCTGCCACCACCATGTTTGACAGTGGGGATAGGGTGTTCGGGGTGATGGGCTGTGTTGCTTTTACGCCAAACATAACGTTTTGCATTGTTGCCAAAAAGTTACATGTTGGTTTCATCTGACCAGAGCACCTTCTTCCACATGTTTGGTGTGTCTCCCAGGTGGCTTGTGGCAAACTTTAAACAACACTTTTTATGAATATCTTTAAGAAATGGCTTTCTTCTTGCCACTCTTCCATAAAGGCCAGATTTGTGCAATATACGACTGATTGTTGTCCTATGGACAGAGTCTCCCACCTCAGCTGTAGATCTCTGCAGTTCATCCAGAGTGATCATGGGCCTCTTGGGTGCATCTCTGATCAGTCTTCTCCTTGTATGAGCTGAAAGTTTAGAGGGACGGCCAGGTCTTGGTAGATTTGCAGTGGTCTGATACTCCTTCCATTTCAATATTATCGCTTGCACAGTGCTCCTTGGGATGTTTAAAGCTTGGGAAATCTTATTGTATCCAAATCCGGCTTTAAACTTCTTCACAACAGTATATCGGACCTGCCTGGTGTGTTCCTTGTTCTTCATGATGCTCTCTGCGCTTTTAACGGACCTCTGAGACTATCACAGTGCAGGTGCATTTATACGGAGACTTGATTACACACAGGTGGATTGTATTTATCATCATTAGTCATTTAGGTCAACATTGGATCATTCAGAGATCCTCACTGAACTTCTGGAGAGAGTTTGCTGCACTGAAAGTAAAGGGGCTGAATAATTTTTGCACGCCCAATTTTTCAGTTTTTGATTTGTTAAAAAAGTTTGAAATATCCAATAAATGTCGTTCCACTTCATGATTGTGTCCCACTTGTTGTTGATTCTTCACAAAAAAATACAGTTTTATATCTTTATGTTTGAAGCCTGAAATGTGGCAAAAGGTCGCAAAGTTCAAGGGGGCAGAATACTTTCGCAAGGCACTGTATATATATATAGTATATATATATCCCCCACCTCTCTCTCTCTCTCTTTTTATCTATGTCCCTCTCTCTCCCTCTCTCTCCCTCTCTCTGTATCTGTGTCCCTCTCTTTATCTATGTCTCACTCTCTCTCTTTATCTGTCCCGCAATCTCTCTATCTGTCTCTTTATCTATGTCCCGCGCTCTCTCTCTCTTTCTCTCTCTCCCTCTCTTTTCCTCTCGCTCCTTCTCTCACCCTATAAAGTATAGCCTAACCAGGATGATAGGCTGTAGGAAATATGGGGTGCTAAAACACGGATCAATACTGCTCTCTGGCTGAGAGCAGGACAACAGAAACATTACATCTCCATGGTAGCCCAACAGTTTCTATGACGCCCACTCCGATTTCACTATTTCAGTATTTTACTGTCTCATGCCATACTGGGGGCTAAAAACATACAGTAGTTTAAATAACAAACTCTCCTGCGTGCGTTAAATGAATGTGCATGCAAGTGCCAGAAAATAAAAATTATACTTGTAATACAGTGATGAGTTCTGCTGCCCACATTGACAAGATAATTGTCCCTACTGCATGATAGCAATGGGAAGATAGCCTGCCATGTTAACATGAGGAACTGCTGGCTACATGCATTCCAGGGTAAAATGATCCATTCTTTGTTAAAGCATACAGACCTAGTACTGTTTTCTCCAAATCTAAGTATTATTAGCCACATATTTGACATTCTTAACTTCATTATATAAAAAGTGAAGGAGAGCAATGACCCGAAGCCAAGACAGACCGACCTTGGGTCTAAAACGACCACACAGAGAGCCAATTTACACAACCGCAACAGTCATTAGTAAAGGTACTGTGTTGGGATCAGCTAGGAACAGATGAAAACTTTTACATAAAACAGACACCCAATGGCACTAACTGACCTAGTGTCAGCTCAGACCACCCATTTAAAAACACCATAACAACAAACAGCAGATTCTGGTTAGTCCTGCCAACTGCAGTCATATAATCCATACCGCACTGTCACAACAAATCAGAACAAGCCTTCGCTGTGCCAAGGCCTTTGTTTACTAAACAGCTTCTGGCGTGTGCTGGGTGTTAGGGTCGTCAACGGGGTCATAAAGCGGGTCACGGTGGATTAAAAGATCACTTTTTTAAATGCCTGTCCTTTAGGATTTCACTTTAACTTTAATCTGTGTGTATGACATAGACTCATCTCTAAGGAGCAACCTGCAACAAGGACTCTGTCAGTAACGCCTTCCTCAACATCAGCACTTTGAGAGAGACAGAGAGGGGGGAAGAGAAAGAGAAAGAGAGAGAGAGAGAGAGACAGAGAGGGGGGAAGAGACAGAGAAGGAGAGAGAGAGAGAGAGAGAGAGAGAGAGAGAGAGAGAAGGCCTCTACTTCTGCCAATAGAGATAATCTAATGTGCCCAGCTCTGTTCTACTGTTATTACAATGAAGAGGGGCTCCTTTACATGAATTAATGGATTAATTAAACTCAGAGACAGAAGACAGAGCCGTGTATAATTGATACTGAATGTGCATCGCTGGGAGAGAGCACAAAGGTCACACTGTAAATTACATTGCTAGAATGCATCAATGCATCAAAGGACCAGTCCATCAAGGACATTATGACGACAGACAATAGGTTATGCATTAACAGTTATCCTGCCAGGACAGGCAGGAAAGGTTACATGAAAGTTACAGCAACACTCCTGTCAAACGTATCTGTGGGTGTTAGCCTGCATCACACAATTCATTTCTCTCTGTGTCACTGTGATCCATATTACAACTCATGCATCCTAAGGCTATGGGTGTTCATACTGTCCTTTATGTGGAGTATGGGAGAGGGAGGGAGGGATACAGGGAGGGGGGGATACAGGGAGGGAGGGAGGGGGATGGGTAGAATCTGAGCTGACATCCCCTGCCCAATGTCTAGGTCATCAGAGTGTGGTGTACTGGTTAGACTGGTACACCTGTGGTCCACGGCAGTAGGTGATTGCATTGGAGACTCCAGGAGGGGCCCTCAGATGTCTGAAGACTCCATGGAATTCCAAATGTTAATTAAGGAATGAAGGTCAGATAACCTGAAAACGGAACAGAATGTTTCAAGCTCTTACCTTTTGTTTAGCAAATCATGTGTCCATCATGGCCAGGTTACCACCGAAAAGAGGAGAAAGAGATAGAAATGAAAGATTAGCAAACTGTCGGAATAAATGACAAAATAACAATATCTGTCATGTACTTTATATAAAATATTTGCCTTTACGCTTGGTTTTACATATGTCAACAGCAGTTTATTACAGTGTATCTTTCTGCTGTGTACAGTGGTTTCTAAAACAGAATCCTGTCTGTGCGTGCTGCTACTATGGGGCAAATTCAACTCAACGTGTCCCTTCCTGTCCTGTGCTGTGTCTACAGTGTGAACATGCTCTGTCACTTCCCCAACTCATAAACCTAATGAATCACACATCACACCTTCACAAGCACCCTCAAACCAGTCTCAGAATCAATACTTAAAAAACACATCTCCTGTTCTCATTCCCCCCAAGCGCTCCTAGCCCCCCAGTGCCCCCAGGCCCCCCCAGTCCCCCGAGGCCCCCCAGCCCTTGTTCCCCTTCCACCGGATGGCTGTGTATTAATAATCACTTCCAGGCTTGTCGTGCTGCAAGTAGCCATGTTATACTTCCATCTCCTGTGTTGCTCTCTCTCTTTCTGTCCCTCTCTGTCTGTATGTATGTCTGTCTGTCTCTGTCTGTCTTTCTCTCCATCTTCCTCCACCTCTCTCTCTGCACATGCCACATATCCCATCTTCCTCCACCTCTCTCTCTGCACATGCCACATATCCCATCTTCCTCCACCTCTCTCTCTGCACATGCCACATATCCTGTCTTCTTCTCCTCTCCACTGGCAGCTCAGGGCTCTAATGACAGACCCCTGACCTCTGACCTATAGCGGGGGCTAAGTGACACGCAGCATTAGCAGCTGAGCCTCAGGCATGCAGGGATGGGCCCAGTCAGCGTTATTACCTGTTGCTGAGACCCCTCCACTCCAATCCCCCCCTATAGGGAATGCTTGAGGCCTGAGGCCTGCGACCCCCTCAGGATGGATTGGATGACTGTGGTCCTCATGCCTAGTAATGCATAACTCCAAGATATTTACATTCCCAGTATGAATGGGTGAGGCTGGAGCTTAAAGCTCTAATACGTTGTAGCCCCTGTCGTCTTTACTAGGGCTGGGAATTGTAAGGGGCCTCACAATATTATCATGATGCTTAGGTGCCGATTCAATATGTATTACGATTATCATGATTCTGACGATTCTACATGTATTGTGAATCGATACTGCGATTTTATTGTGATTTGGTGTTCCAAACATATTGCTCACAATATGTCTCTCTGCTGCAGAGACAAGAGAGAGCATGAGAAGATTAGTTTGAAATAAATGTGCCAAAAACACGTTGCCACACGATTTAAAAATAGTTTACTATTATTATTTTTATTTTTTACAAAACAATACTTGTATTCAAAGATTTAATATAATATCGCCCAAAATAATGTTGCTTTATATAACTGAGAGAGTTTTTTACCCATCACTACTAGGTATAGCCCAGAGGTGTGAGACAGAGCCTGCTGTGTCCTGCCCAGTAGAGTGACAGACCACTGGGGTAATTTACACCTCCAGGGAGGGCCCAGCCAGGACCAGGACCAGGCCTGAGGTGGCCATGTCACTGCCTGTCCAGAAATGACACAGTCACACACGCCAGGTCTCAGAGAGTGAGAGGACCCCATTCATCATGTCAGTGTGATTACTCCTCCCTATGTGTTGGTGATAACTGTCATTCACTGCCTGCTTGTCAGCATGACCACACGCATCACGCCACCAAAATTGCTTCACGGCTGTTAGTCACGTTGCCGTGGTAACCTATGATGTCCACAACACACTGTTGATACTAGGAAAAAAAGCTTTGATTGACACCCCATAATGAACATCTTTGAATGTGGTGTGTTGGGGGGGGGGGGGCTGTCAACATAAATACCAGGGTTTGATGCTCATTTTCAACTTGGCGGCTAACTTAACAGAGCAAATGTCATCAAGCACACACTAGGCGCCTCTCAGGAAGCCACATTTGAAAAACGGCTCCCAAAAGTTGCAGCATTTTACTCCCTCTCTCTCCTCTCCCTCTCTCTTTCTCTCCTCTCCTTCTCTCTCCTCTCCCTCTCTCTCTTTCCTCCCTCTTTCCTCCCTCTTTCTCTCTCTCTGCCTGATACTGTGCCTCACACTTATAGCTACAGTTGAAGTCAGAAGTTTACATACACCTTAGCCAAGTACATTTAAACTCAGTTTTTCACTATCCCTGACATTTAATCCTAGTAAAAAATTAGAATCACCACTTTATTTTAAGAATGTGAAATGTCAGAATAACAGTAGAGAGAATGATTTATTTCAGCTTTTATTTCTTTCATCACATTCCCAGTGGGTCAGAAGTTTACATACACTCAATTAGTATCAGGTAGCATTGCCTTTAAATTGTTTAACTTGGGTCAAACGTGCCGGGAAGCCTTCCACAAGCTTCCCACAATAAGTTGGGTGAATTTTGGCCCATTCCTCCTGACAGAGCTGGTGTAACTGAGTCAGGTTGTAGGCCTCCTTGCTCGCACACGCTTTTTCAGTTCTGCCCACACATTTTCTATAGGATGAGGTCAGGGCTTTGTGATGGCCACTTCAATACCTTAACTTTGTTGTCCTTAAGCCATTTTCCACAACTTTGGAAGTATACTTGGGGTCATTGTCCATTTGGAAGACCCATTTGCGACCAAGCTTTAACTTCCTGACTGATGTCTTGAGATGTTGCTTCAATATATCCACATAATTTTCCTGCCTCATGACGCCATCTATTTTGTGAAGTGCACCAGTCCCTCCTGCAGCAAAGCACCCCCACAACATGATGATGCCACCCCTGTGCATCATGGTTGGGATGGTGTTCTTTGGCTTGCAAGCATCCCCCTTATTCCTCCTAAAATAATGATGGTCATTATGGTTGAACAGTTCTATTTTTGTTTAATCAGACCTAAGGACATTTCTCCAAAAAGTACGATCTTTGTCCCCATGTGCAGTTGCAAACCGTAGTCTGGCTTTTTTATGGCAATTTTGGAGCAGTGCCTTCTTCCTTGATGAGGGGCCTTTCAGGATATGTCAATATAGGACTCATTTTACTGTAGATATAGATACTTTTGTACCTGTTTCCTCCAGCATCTCCACAAGGTCCTTGCTGTTGTTCTGGGATTGATTTGCACTTTTCGCACCACAGTACGTTTATCTCTATGAGACAGAACGCGTCTCCTTCCTGAGCGGTATGACGGCTGCATGGTCCCATGGTGTTATACTTGCGTACTATTGTTTGTACAGATGAACGTGGTACCTTCAGGAATTTGGAAATTGCTCCCAAGGATGAACCAGACTTGTGGAAGTCTACAATTTTTTTTCTGAGGTCTTGGCTGATTTATTTTGATTTTCCCATGATGTAAAGCAAAGAGGCACTGAGTTTGAAGGTAGGCCTTGAAATACATCCACAGGTCCACCTCCAATTGACTCAAACAATGTCAATTAGCCTATCAGAAGCTTCTAAAGCCATGAAATAATTTTCTGGAATTTTCTATGGTGTTTAAAGGCACAGTCAACTTAGTGTATGTAAACTTCTGACCCACTGGAATTGTTATACAGTGAATTATAAGTGAAATAATCTGTCTGTTAACGATTGTTGGAAAACGTTCTTGTGTCATGCACAAAGTAGATGTCCTTAACCTACTTGGAAAAACTATAGTTTGTTAACAAGAAATTTGTGGAGTGGTTGAAAAACGAGTTTTAATGACTCCAACCTAAGTGTATGTAACCTTCCGACTTCAACTGTATATGAAGCATATGGATGGTCCATGACCGACTTATCAGAACCAGAACACAGCTCGTATTAAGTCTAAATGGAACATACTGTTTATACCTCATCCCTGCTATGAAAAGCATTTGTGGAAAGTCTATGCGATACTGTGGGGTTTTCCACCTGTGTTATATGGTGAAATTTGATGACTTCCCCAGAACTGAGGTGAATTCCAAATAGAACCCTAGCTCCTACCACCTTGCCTTCTGACTGGTTGTAATTTGGAACCTTCTGGCTGTTTGGAATTTCCACCCTAATGGTTTCACTCTAGACCGTTTAGGAACTAAGAGCATTTAGGGAGTAGGTGCTAGGGGTTGATTTGGAATTCAGCTGCTGTTTCTCCTTGCAACATCGCTGTCCTTTCAAAACCCTATCCTGACACCATCCTCTAAAAACCCTCTAGCCTGTCCCTCTCTCCCCTCTACACACAGCACATCTGCCTAGAGGGTCTTTGAAGAGCAATCACTCTGCTTGTCTTTAACATCCTGAGGTTGTGAATTAGTGTAGTTCCCATCTGAGGGGCGGAGGGTTGACTGCTGAGTCTATGGGAACAACTCTGACTGGCGGGAACTCACAGTCTCTCTGTGGTCTCCCAATCAGCATCTTGACCTAAAGAAGCGAGACACCACAGTTTTTTCTCAATTTTTTTTCTGGTTCATTGAAAGTCAATGAACTGATTAGACCAGACCCAGCTGCTACTAAGTAGACCAGACCCAGCTGCTACTAAGTAGACCAGACCCAGCTGCTACTAAGTAGACCAGACCCAGCTGCTACTAAGTAGACCAGACCCAGCTGCTACTAAGTAGACCAGACCCAGCTGCTACTAAGTAGACCAGACCCAGCTGCTACTAAGTAGACCAGACCCAGCTGCTACTAAGTAGACCAGACCCAGCTGCTACTAAGTAGACCAGACCCAGCTGCTACTAAGTAGACCAGACCCAGCTGCTACTAAGTAGACCAGACCCAGCTGCTACTAAGTAGACCAGACCCAGCTGCTACTAAGTAGACCAGACCCAGCTGCTACTAAGTAGACCAGACCCAGCTGCTACTAAGTAGACCAGACCCAGCTGCTATTGTGTTAGTGTCTATGGAAAAGACACACAGTTATGTAGGCCGGAATTTACAACAAAAATATTGTGAACAGCCTGAGTGAACTATCTTCCTTTATCCACCATCCTTGACTGAGAGACGGACTAATACATGTTTTTTCTCTACTGCTTTCCTTAAAGGGACAAGAAAAGTGACCACGGTAGTCAGTTCTGCTGCAACCCCCCCATTAAAGTTTTCCTTACAACTCTGCCTTCAGTATGAGTGTGTGATCAGTTCATTAATATGATCAGACACAGAAAACTGTATGCAACAAAAAGCTGTTTGCAACTTCCAGAAAACCCCTGTTATAGCAGGTTCCCAGTGGTTGGGAAAAGTACCCAGTTGACACACTTGAGTAAAAGTAAACATACCTTAGTAGAAAATGACTCAAGTAAAAGTAAAAGTCTAAAAGTGTTTGGTTTTAAATATACTTATGTATCAAAAGTAAACGTAAAAATATAAATAATGTCAAATTCCTTATAAACAAATCAGACGGCACCATTTTCTTGTTATTTTATTCATTGATAGCCAGGGGCACACTCCAACACTCATCATTTAGTAAATTAATGTCTTCTGATTGCCACCATATGAAGATCATCAAAGGTAAGGGATTAATTGTATCTCTATTTTTGAGTTTTGTAACGCTTCTGCTTGGCTGGTTACTGTTTGTAATCATTTGTCAACTGGGCTATGTTCTGGGCTAGGTATGTTCTGGGCTAGGTATGTTCTGGGCTAGGTATGTTCTGGGCTAGGTATGTTCTGGGATAGGTATGTTCTGGGCTAGGTATGTTCTGGGCTAGGTATGTTCTGGGCTAGGTATGTTCTGGGCTAGGTATGTTCTGGGATAGGTATGTTCTGGGATAGGTATGTTCTGGGCTAGGTATGTTCTGGGCTAGGTATGTTCTGGGCTAGGTATGTTCTGGGATAGGTATGTTCTGGGATAGGTATGTTCTGGGCTAGGTATGTTCTGGGATAGGTATGTTCTGGGATAGGTATGTTCTGGGCTAGGTATGTTCTGGGCTAGGTATGTTCTGGGCTAGGTATGTTCTGGGATAGGTATGTTCTGGGCTAGGTATGTTCTGGGATAGGTATGTTCTGGGATAGGTATGTTCTGGGCTAGGTATGTTCTGGGCTAGGTATGTTCTGGGCTAGGTATGTTCTGGGCTAGGTATGTTCTGGGATAGGTATGTTCTGGGCTAGGTATGTTCTGGGCTAGGTATGTTCTGGGCTAGGTATGTTCTGGGATAGGTATGTTCTGGGCTAGGTATGTTCTGGGATAGGTATGTTCTGGGCTAGGTATGCTTTCGCCGAAAAGCATTTTATAAATATGACACTGTGGTTGGTTTAACAAGAAGTTCATCTTTAAACCTGTGTAAAATATGTTTTGTTTTCTGAATTTTTATAATGAGCATTTCTGTAATTGAATTTAGCGCTCTGCAATCTCACTGGATGTTGGCCAGATGGGACGCTAGCGTCCCACATACCCTAGAGAGGTTAATTAAACTGAGATTATAGCACAGAATGTTAATGCAGATTTAAGTGCCCACACAAATATAAATTTTTAAGCTGAAAGACTATGGCCAGAGCTTACCCATGATGATGCACAACAATGTAAGTCAATAAGTCATTGTTTTAGTCAGCACAATATATTCAGCTTTATGTGCCAAATCCGAATGTATGACTTTGGATGTTACGTGTCCTTTCCTATGGCATGACGTGCAAATTCTTTTCAGCCTACGTTTTGTTTCAGGGCTAGGTTTTATTTCAATGTTACCACCCACCAGCATGGCAATGTTTTTTCATCAGAAACACCTGCTGCAACAATCTTCCTATTTGTGAGTCGTCTGCGAGCCAAACAGCTTTTCTCTGTAGCCTACCCTCGGATTTCCACTAGATAAAACAGCCACAAAGTCAAAATTGGCTATATCGTACAAAATCATGAAAATAAAAACATGTTTTTGGTCTTAATTTAAGGTTAGCAGTGTGGTTAACGTTCGGGTTTAAATAGGATTTTAAGAAGATAACAAAAAAAAAGTTGTGTAACTGCATGATATGATTGCATTTTAGAACCCTGTCGCCCTAATATAAATGGTTTTGACCACTGACTTTTTAACCAAATGTGCAAATTTTCGACCATTCCATCGATTCTAAAGAGAACTCTCCACCCCCCGGGGCACGCAAATCAATCTTGTTCCAAACCATTCAATAGTTAGGCTATCCATATTACCGGAATTTATATTATTTCTTTGAGACAGAACAAAGAATACAGCTATTTGACAATGTCCGTGTGCATGTCCAAATATTAATGACGTCTGGAATCCGACACGGTTTCACTGCAATTATCAAATGACAAGAGTCAACCATCAAAATGTCAACAGCTCGTATAAGCAAGGTTTAGCTGAGACTCATCTCTTGACAGGTTTGAAAAGTCTTGGTATTCTTTTTCTGAAATAATAATTTTTAGCTGAAATGGTGCTCACGTAACTTTCATTCACTAGCTAAGGTTAGCATGCTAGCTGGTTACATTGACAGCTGTCTGTAATGGGTGCTTGTTGGTGGCAGGGAAGTCAGGCGCAGGAGAACGAACTTGGTATAAACATAGTTGTTTAATAAGTGCTCATAAAACTCCCAAAACCAAAATATACAAAAAATAGTAGAAGTGGTTACAAAACCCGTCGCACCTCGACTCATTACTTGCACAAAACATACAATCAAACAATCTCTGACAAGGACATGAAGGGAAACAGAGGGTTAAATACACAACATGTAATTGATGGGATTGGAACCAGGTGTGGAGGAAGACAAGACAAAAGCAATGGAAAATTTAAAATGGATTAGTGATGGCTAGAAGGTCGGTGACGTCGACCGCCGAACACCGCCCTAACAAGGAGAGCGACCGACTTCGGTGGAGGTCGTGACACTGTCAGTCAGTGCCCTTTTTGTTGTTATTTCTTTGCTACACATGGAGATCACCACAACGTTCCCACCCCAATTCCTGAACATGTATTTGCAGTCAGCGTCAGTCTTCGAAGTGGAACCTAAAAGAGAATTTCCGCTCTAGGATATGAATTACTTGAAATAGGTACGGCAACGTCCTCTGAGATGGGCCATTCATTTTGTTTGAATTAATTTATAAGAATCTTTTGAGGTGCCAATAATTTTGACACTTATCTTTTTGAGAATTTTATTTTTGTTTTTATCTCTTTCTCTGAGCAATTATTTTAGTACAAAAGAGTATATATTTTCTTTATGGAAGCATACAGTATACAATAGCTCGGTATTTGTATTATTTATGTTCTAATTTTTTAAATCTTATTCTAATATTCTCTCAATTGACCCACAAATGTGAATGTACTCTCTCTGTCCCTGTTACGTTCGTCGATGGAAGGATCGGAGCAAGGTGCAGGGTGGTAGGCGTACATTTTAATTTATCAACTGAACACCGAAAATATAACTACAAATACAAAACCAAACCGAACCGTAATGTCTAGTAGGTCTAAACAGCACCAAAAACAAGATCGCACAAACTACAGGTGGAAAAAGGCTGCCTAAGTATGATCCCCAATCAGAGACAACGATAGACAGCTGCCTCTGATTGGGAACCATACCCGGCCAACAAAGAAATAGAAAACATAGATTGCCCACCCTAGTCACACTCTAACCTAACCAAATGGAGAATTAAAAGGATCTCTAAGGTCAGGGCGTGACAGTCCCTGTGAGGAAGGTTGATCATCAACAGTCTGATTGGGATTGGAGGCAGCCATATTCCCTCCTCTGCTTCCATCCTGGCAGTAATAAGCAATACGAGCCCTTCAGCTACAAATGTGTGCTGTTCTGTATTGTGGTTTTGCCAACATGTATGATCATACATGCATGATTGGAGAGCAATAAACATTTGAATAAACATTTGAATACGTTTCCAGATGTATTTGTCATACCTACGGGTCCACATGGTATCCATCGTCCAACAACATTCTTACTTGCAGCAGGTTCCTTCTCGACAAAGCAACAATAATAAATAATAAAAGATAACTGTATGAACATAAGCATAAGTATAATACAGGAAGGCACAATTTATAGTCCAATATTTACACGTGTATTGGTGAATAAACTGAGCAGTATAATAAGAGTCTGGTAGCAGCAGTTGTGATGTATGTGTAGCATGAATGTATATGTGTGTGTTTGTGTATTTCTGTGTGGGTGTGTGCATGAGTGAGTGCATGTGCGCTAAGGTGCGGCGAATCAGAGCAGCTGGTCAGTCCAGTTCAAGTGTTCAACAGTCTGATGGCTTGCATTGTAGATTGAAACTGTCTCCATGCCTGTTGGTGTCAGACCGTTTCCCAACATTAACGGGAAGGTAGCCATAAGAAGTTAAGGGAAAAACAGCTTGTGATGGGGTGTGTGTGGTCCTTGATGATGCTACGGGACTTCCTCAGGCACCGTATCAAGTAGATGTCCTGGATGGGTGGGAGCATGGTCCCAGTGATGTACTGGGCCATCTTCACCACCCGCTAGAGGGCCTTGCGGTCGTGGATGAAGCAATTCCCATACAAGGCCGTGATGCAACCGGTCAGGATGCTCTCGATGGTGCAGCGGTAGTATTTGGAGAGGAATTTCTTCAGCCGTCTTAGGAAGTAGAGATACTGTTGTGCCCTTTGACAATAGTGATGGTGTTGTTGGTCCATGATAAGTCCTCGATGATGTGGACGCTAAGGAACTTAAAACTCGTGACTCTCTCTACTGTAGTCCCGTTGATATGGATTGGGCCATGTTCCCTCCTCTGCTTCCTGTCTTCAACAATCAGCTCTTTTGTTTTGTTGACGTTGAGGTTGTTCACTTACCTCCGCCCTATAGGCTGACTCGTTGTTGTTGGTGGTTATTAAGGCCTACAACCGTAGTGTCGTCAGCAAACTTGACAATGGAGTTGGTTTCGTGCAAAGTCACGCAGTCGTGGGTGAAAAGGGAGTACAGCAGAGTACAGGGAGCCCCTGTGTTAAGAGTCAGTGTCGAGGAAGTGTTGTTGCTAATCCTCACAGCCTATGGTCTGCCCGTCAGGGTCCAGGATCCAGTTGCAGAGCGTGGTATCCAGACCCAGGGTTCTGAGCATGGTGTTGAACTTGGAGGGAACAATAGTGTTGAATGCCGAACTGTAGTTAACAGGCTGCATTGTCACATTGGTGTTCTTCTTGACCAGATGTGTTACGGCTGTGTAAATAGCGATGAAAATGGCATCTTGCATTGGAACGGTAGGCAAATTTGTTGGAAGGGTAGGCAAATTGCATTGGGTCCAGTGTGCCTGCCTGGCATGCCAGCCTTTATGTGGGCCATCCTCTCAAAGCACTTCATGATGAGGTGAGCGAGAACGGGTTGATAGTCATGTCACCTTGTTTTTCCTGACCACTGGGATGATGGTAGTCTCCTTAAAGCAGGTGGGGACTACAGCCTATAATATGTTACGAATTTTCAAAATGCAAAATTATATGTTACGAATTCTAGCTAGGTGGCAAACATTAGCTATCTGGCTAACGTTAGCTAGGCTAGGGGATATGGGTTAAGGTAAGGGTTAAGTTTAGAAGTTAGGTTAAATGGTTAAGGTTAGGGGAAGGGTTAGCTAACATGCAAAGTAGTTCAAAAGTAGTAAGTAGTTGCAAAGTTGCTAATTAGCACAACCTTTGAGTTGCTCGACGTTCGTGTTATATGGCTTCCCATCCACCCCGACCAACCACCCTACATTCATTTATGCCCTAAGCAATCATCTGTCTTATGTAACTATACCAAACGTAACATATACTAATTTGAGTGTCCTGGATTTTCTTGTACAATGCTACGTCTAGTCTATGGGACCAGGCTGGGAGGACAGAGGAGGAAGTAGTGTCAATGTGTAGACAGACATGTGCTCCTCTCCCCTCCTACAGAGCTGAGCCCATTCACACAAAATCAACAGTGAAATTTGCAGATTGCAAATATGAATGCATGCTTTACATAATAATAGACATAAGCTGAGCAGTGGGATTCCTGCATGACAATGAAGCTTCATGCATAATCACACAAGCCCTTTAACATGCTCCCAGCAACATTATACTGTACTTCACAAACTCAGCCCATTATGTGTCTGTCTGTCTGTCTGTCTGTCTGTCTGTCTGTCTGTCTGTCTGTCTGTCTGTCTGTCTGTCTGTCTGTCTGTCTGTCTGTCTGTCTGTCTGTATCGCTCTCTCTCTCTGTATCTCTCTCTCTCTCTGTATCTCTCTCTCTCTCTCTCTGTATCTCTCTCTCTGTATCTCTCTCTCTCTCTCTCTCTCTGTGTATCTCTCTCTCTGTATCTCTCTCTCTCTCTCTCTCTCTGTGTATCTCTCTCTCTCTCTCTGTGTATCTCTCTCTCTGTGTATCTCTCTCTCTGTGTATATATATATATATATATATATATATATATATATATATATATATATATATGAGAGAGATACACAGAGAGAGAGAGAGATACACAGAGAGAGATACAGAGAGAGAGAGAGAGAGATATATATATATATATATCTCTATATATATCTATATATATCTCTCTCTCTATATCTCTCTCTCTCTACCTCTACCTCAACGTAGGTAAGTCAACCCAGGTCGATTCTATAGCTTTCCTCAGCGTCAGTACTGGTGCCAGCATGTGTTTCCTGAGCTGAGCTGGCCCCTAGTCTGGGACTGTGGCTTTGGCAACTGTGAGAGAGAGGGTGGGGTGGTTCAAGTTGGGGTGAATGTTTAGGTGATGTAAGGGGGGCATGTGGCCCCTCTATCGCATGTGATTGTTCCATAAATGGATTGGACAGAGAGTGGAACTGTGGGGGATTTGGGAGGAGCAGCCTAACAGTCTATTGTTCTGGGAGTGACAGCCTGTTCTCATCTAGCCTCAGAGTCTGACCGACCGTACAGGACAGGAGGGAGGACACTTCCTTAAGCCTCCATGGTGTGATGAAGGATTATATTTACAGCACTGTGCAGCAGGGAAAGGCCATATGACAGACATTTGTTTCCATATTGGCCCAATATATTTTTGCATAGAGGGATTTCAACCCACCAATGAAAGAAAAAAGGGATCAGTGAAGCTTTTATTCTTGTTCTGTCTCCTTTTTTTTTTTGAAAGTTACAAAAAAAAAGCTTTTTTCTATTTTCTAATTAAACAGGTATTTTGAATTTGAGGAAATGTTGTAAATCCCAACATTCTGTTTAGTCAGTAAACAATATATAATGATGAGTAGAGCGACATTCTTCCAACCATCTCAATCTTTCATGAGCTGCCTCTGGACTCTATCTATATAGTAAGAATCTCTTGTTTAATCTGCTCTCTATCACACCTACTCCTCATCACGTCTACCATGACATAATGCACCTCAATCAAGGATTCAGAGTCCAAAGCTATGAACCATAGGTTGGTTGACAATGTAATTGAATAAATTGCTCACATTTAAGACACGCAAACACAACCTTGAAGAGGCAGACACAGACTGTCATACATGTAAATATAATATGGGCATGCATGGCAACGGTAGGAGCATTTATTCTGTGTGCCTGCCTGCATGCGTGCGTGCATGCGTCTGTGTGTGTCTGTCTGTGTGTGTATGTGCGTGCGTGTTACTTCACCCGTGATTAACAGAATAAGAGATCATTTTCCTAGCTGTCACCACAAGGCTGTGACCAGACTGACCACCACACATTAATTAAAGATTATCAGAGTTAGTTAGTCCATCTTGGCAGCAGATACCACCCGCAATATAAACAAACTAACAACAACAGCAGACTCAGCTGTCTCTCCCAGTCTTGTAATGTAGTCAAGGGAACAAATCCAGTGAATTAAAACAAAAAAAATTGAATTTATTTTTGAAAACCCCTGCGTCAAAACAAATAATAATTTTGGCGTAATCCTCTTTGAATGGGGGGAAAACATTTCAAAAGCCATCACTACGGTTACGTAAAGGGGGACAATCATGAATGTCAAACAAGGCCAGCTTTAATTAAGACATGCTTTCTGATGAGTAGGTTTACACACAGAGTCAACACAGGCCAAGAAACAACTCCCTCCTCCATGGGCCTAGTATGAAACTAGAACCCCAAAACTAAAGTGAGGGTGGAGCTGGAGCTATAGCTAACTAACTGAGACAAAGCGTGGAGGGCCAACCCAATTTGTCACAAAAGAGCCTTGGAATCAGAGGAGAAGGAGAGAAGGAGCCTTCCACACATTTACACATTAATCTTCAGGACATTCCTCCCCTTTAGAACAAATCCCCCAAGAGCTATTAAAACAAACAAGGGTTGGTTTGGCGCCGTCCTTCAACAAAGATCTGCTGACACAAAATGGTGGTTCTGTGGTTCAACCCTGGCAGCTCAGACTGCATCACTCTCCACCATTAACACACAGTGACCTCACATAGCCACAGGAGTACGTGAGCATCCTTCAAGCATATGGCACCCTCAAACTCAACTCTGGACCTCGAAGCCAGTTCCAATGCGTTGTTCTTATTGTTCCCCTCGAATCTGGACTAATTCAGACCTGAGACACCAGGTGGGTGCATTTAATTATCAGGTAGAACAGAAAACCAGCAGGCTCCGGACCTCGTAGGGTCAGAGTTGAATACCCCTGCTCTAGCAGGTCAACCATTTAGCATTGACGTAGCATAATAATGACCTCGCTACTGATAAAGAGTAACAGTAGGACAGCCGTTTGGACAGGAGACTCAATGGATTTAAAAGCCTAAAATCTGATTTCCTGGCTCTAGGCCACTGTGTTAACCCAATTGAGCCTTAGCTGCCTCCACTTTCCATGAAACACAGTAGTGGGCAATTAGTGGGCCTATTTAATGAATTTAACAATGAACCCTGACATTTAGAGAGGGCACACAAAAATAATTAGTCCAGTGAACTCTGACCTTCCATACTGAGCATGCCCCGACTGGCACTGTTAATGATGGCCCCTGATTGGTTAACCCCCAGACTCTCCGATCACAGCCACACAGCATAAGCCTGATGAGCTAGCTCACCATCATAACATATACATCTGCATCTATCTCTCTCTCCATCCCCAACGGCACAAACCATTTGACAATGTACTGTTAGCAAAAATCCAAAGAGGCAAATCAAAGGGTTGCATGTTACATCAGTTAACTAGGGTACATGATCTATCAGTGCTGATACAAGCCTAATTGGCTATTACTATCAGGGAGCCTCAGAGGTAAAGTGCCTCCGCAGCATACATTAAACTGGCACCTGTTATGCACTTTCCATAATTAGCATCCTCTCTGTGGCATAGCATGCTGTGCAGCGTGCTATATACACACACACACATATATACATGCACACACCCACATGAACACATGCACATGCACACAGCCACACATGCGCGTGCACACACACACCAGCATTTACTCTTCCAGACAAGCCCATAAATGTTTGATTAATGCTTACAGTATCAGAGGTGGCAAACCACAAAACACAGGCCAGAGTAAGAGTCAGAATCATAAAATGACTGTGGTCTATTTAAGCAATAAGGCACGGGAGGGTGTGGTATATGGCCAATATACCACGGCTAAGGGCTGTTCTTCTGCACAATGCAACGCGGAGTGCCTGGATACAGCCCTTAGCTGTAGTATATTGGCCATATACCACAAACCTCAGAGGTGCATTACTGCTATTATAAACAGGTTACTCACATAATTAGAGCAGTAAAAATACATGTTTTATCATACCCATGGTATACGGTCTGATACACCACGGCTGTCAGCCAATCAGCATTCAGGGCTCGAGCCACACAGTTTATAATGATATAAAAACAGGATGTGCGATAATCTAATGCTTGTGTGTGTTTGAGTGAATCAGAAGAGTGTACTAACTGGTTGTTTAGGCTAATGAAGGTCTGGATCCAGCTGGGAATGTAGAGTCACAGTGTTTTACAACCCTGCCAGGCACAGCCACTACAAAGCCGCTCAGCCAGGTACAGAGACACAGCAACACCCGTGTGGTCCCCATGATCAAAGACTCTCTGCACAGCCCTACACTGATGCATTGGAAATGGACCAATTAGAGAGGAGAGAGTGGGAGGGGGAGATGGGGTGGGTTCTCTGGCGGAGCAGTGTTCGTTCTTTACCTTCCTTACCCCGACCCTTATAATACCTTCAGACAGGATAATCCCACTCCCCCCTCTCTCTCTTTCTCACTATCTCTCACACTCTTGCCCTGTGGACCATGGGACCATTCTGACATACAAGTTGATAGGTGTGCGGGTTAGGCCAACTCCTCTCATCATTCTGTTAAATGACTCATGCTGTCTAAGAAGTGTCTTAAAGAGGACAGTGTAATAGTGTGACTGCTGTTGGTGGTCTTAAATTCTCGACACACCGGTAGTATTTGCCGGCCGAGAGTACTTAGCACCTCTGAACAGAGTGGCAGCCGCTAGTAGAATAGCGGGAAAATGTCGTAAACGGCCACCCACGGCTAGTCCCTAAAACACACAGCGCGAAATGAACAGCAGGTTGACATTCGGTGCAGATCGACATTGCGTGCAGGGCGAAACTCGGTGCACGGCGAAACTCGGTGCAGGGCGACATTCGGTGCAGGGCGACATTCAGTGCAGGGCGAAACTCGGTGCAGGGCGACATTCAGTGCAGGGCGAATCTTGGTGCAGGGCGACATTCAGTGCAGGTCGACATTCGGTGCAGATCGACATTGCGTGCAGGGTTGAAACTCGGTGCAGGTCGACATTCGGTGCAGGGCGACATTCAGTGCAGGGCGAAACTCGGTGCAGGTCGACATTCGGTGCAGAGCGAAGGTAGGGTAGCCTAGTGGTTAGAGCATTGGACTAGTAACCGAAAGGTTGCAAGTTCAAATCCCCGAGCTGACAAGGTACAAAATCTGTCGTTCTGCCCCTGAACAGGCAGTTAACCCACTGTTCCTAGGCCGTCATTGAAAATAAGAATTTGTTCTTAACTGACTTGCCTAGTAAAATAAAGGTAAAATTAAAAAATTAAAAAATTCAGCGCAGGGCGAATCTTGGTGCAGGGCGACATTCGGTGCAGGTCGACACTGTAACTAGTGTACCTGAACACACCATGGCATCCTCCCAAGGACCAGGGAAAGGTCACCTGACATCATATCCTGTCTGTTGCTTTACAGCTGCTGATTAATGATGCTGCAGCCTGGACCCATGCTCTGGAGGGAGCGCCCTCATCCCTCACTCCCCCCGTTTAACACTATCTTCATAGAGAAGGGATTACGCTATCCATTTGACACAGAGACCGTGGGGACTGGGGAGACAGGGGCTAGGGCTGGGAAAACAAACTGGAGAAAGTGCTCTGCCACCTTTTATAAAAGCAGAGTCGTGACTATGAAAAAGAGGGTTGATATTTTATAGGTATGCAGTAAAAACCTATAGGATTGACCTCTGAAGACATTTGACCCTAAAGGTTGGAGTCATTTAAGAACTACATTGCAATTTTCAAAGAATAAGCCCTCTAAAAGAACACATTATCAGGACTAGCTAGGGCTGGGAATTGCCAGGGACCTCATGATACGATATTATCACAATGCTTAGGTGCCGATACGATACGTATTGCAATTCTCACAATTCTATAGGTAGTGTGATTCAATAGTGGGATTTTATTGCGATTAGGTTGTTCTTAACATATTGCTCACCATATGTCTGGAAATAAAAAAGCTGAAAACAAATAGTCTCCTGATCTAAAAATAAGATGGTGAACAAGCAATGCAGGACAAATACTGGAGTTATTGCATCTTTGCCAGAATTATGCAATAAAATGCAATAATCCCAACCTGCACTCTGCCACTTAACCTCCTAATACCACCAATCCCAGACTACATGCAGCCGGACAAACAAGGTAACTAATCTTTAAATACTCACAATCTGTTTCTATGGCAACCCCTGCCTTCAAAGGCACCCCGGTGCATGACCCCTGACTGGTGGCGTGCATAGTGGGAGGGAGACACAATAGGTCACACACATGCAACTATAAGAAGATATAACAAAGGCCAACTCTATGGGCTACAACCACAAATGATTCTATGTTTTGATTTCACACAAAGTGATTTCCTGTGAGCTCCAATCACTGTCTACAGAATAGGTTGGTATAATGATCCCTTCTTTAATCAACCCGACTGTGATCTACACGCAATGGGGATGTGTGCAATCTGGTTCCTGACACACACAGATGCTGGAGCCTGCTCTCTTGTCACTCTCTATCCTACAGGGGCACTTGATTGCTTCATTTGCTTTGCTGTCCATGTTGGAGAACAGGACTGATTCATTATGGTGTTGTACTTGTAGCTGTAACACTGATCTGATAACATATCTGATAACACATCTGACAGCATATCTGATAATATATATGATAATATATCTGATAACGTATCTGATAAAATATCTGATAACATATCTGATAATATATCTGATAATATATCTGATAACATATCTGATAATATATCTGATAACATATCTGATAACATATCTGATAACATATCTGATAACATATCTGATAACATATCTGATAATATATCTGATAACATATCTGATAATATATCTGTCATTCATGTCTCATCAGGACCTCTTCTACAGTGGAAATAGTCATGGCTGCAGCGTCCAGCAACAACATAGCCTGGACGCTTTATTTAAAGGTGTTGCCATGACTATGCATAGCTCTGTAAGTGATATGGATGTGCCATATGAGGGACATATATCTTGCCAGTATAGAATTAGACTAAGAAGCTGAGTATATACTGTGGCTAAAACTTTACCACATATATGCCGTGATAGATTTCTAAACAATTATCAATTATCATTATAACTGTAAATGTTATGTAAAGTATTCATTAGAGTATTTGAAGCATTTCAACTGTGTTTCTGGGTAATTTGAATAGTATACTTACGCCCACAGCCTCACATAAGCACGTTTTCAAGTATGACTAAAGCTGCTTAAAAGCCACTCGATTATGTGAGAAACAAAGAGCACAGTAGGAAAACGTCCCAGTGAAATGAGAAGGCCAGCTGCACACAGTGTTACACTGCTTTTCCCACATTTTCACTTGTTCCTTGGAGAAGGGTGGTCATGTCTGTCTGTCTCTGTGGGCCCGACTGGACAGAAAGCCAGCCATTAAAACGTTATGTGGTGCTCTGATAAAACAATGACACACACCATTCTCTATGGAGAAAATACGTAGCAGGCTACTCCTTTAATTTCCAGAAAACTTCACAAGACTGAGGGTGCATATATATCTGATTTCTTTTGACAGCTGTGGAAGAGCTCAGGAGCCTCACATACAGGTAACTGCCAAAATAATGGAAACACTTGATTAAATGAGGGATACAAAGTATATTGAAAGAACTTGCTTCAACACAGGTGTGGTTCCTGAGTTAATTAAGTAATTAACATCCCATCAATCTTAGGGTCATTTATAAAAATGCCCAGTATTTTACTACCATAGTTAGAAGAAGAGATCTCAGTGACTTTGAGAGTGGTCTCAAAGGAACGTAGAGGGTTTAAAGGGTGTGTGTGTGTGTGTGTGTGTGTGTGTGTGTGTGTCTCACCAGATCTCAACCCAATTGAACACTTCCGGAGTGGCGCCTGAGACAAGATTTCCACCACCATCAACAAAACACCAAATTATGAAAGAATGGTGTCGCATCCCTTCAATAGAGTTCCAGAATGGTGTCGCATCCTTTCAATAGAGTTCCAGAATGGTGTCGCATTCCTTCAATAGAGTTCCAAACACTTATAGAATCTATTATAGAATCTATGCCAAGGTACATTGAAGCAGTTCGAGGGGTCATGGTGGCCCAATGCCCTATTAAGACACTTTATGCGTGTGTTTCCTTTATTTTGGCAGTTACCTGTACATTACAGCACTGAGCGCACAGTCCGGAGGCCCTATTACCCAAAATGTAAATGTTATATTCTGATAGTGTACTGGAACTAGAACCATTGAGACCCAGAGGGACTGTAGTATGTATGGTCCGTTTCTTCTTGTCAACTCCGATCAGGATCACCCCAGCTCAGCTAGTGTTTGACTAGCAGGTCAAACCCAGTAGGGGTCAAAGATCAGGGAACTAGCTAACAGCCTAGACACAACACACCCAGATGTTGTTCAGGTTCTCAAGTGCTAGTGTTTATCATGCATAGCCTGGTACCAAGTCTGTTGGTGCTGTACAGCAAACTTTTATAGTTGTTGACATGACAATTACCATAGGATTTGGCAAGACAGCACTAACTGATCTAGGAACAGGCCATATTTGGCAGCCTTTAACCTATCTGCGCACGGAACCCGGTAGTGGGCTGAGATTCGACAACATACGGTGATCGCTACATAAATAGTCATATTAAACATTCATGAAAATACAAGTGTCTCACATGTTTTGAAAGCCTAGAATCTTGCTAATCCAACTACGTTGTCAGATTTAAAAAAGGATTTACTGCGAAAGAATACAATGCGATTGTCTGAGGATAGATTCCCATAAAAAACAACTATTTCAACAAAATCACAAACTGCAATAAAATAAATTGTTTACCTTTGACGATCTTCCTCTGTTTGCAATCCCAATGCTCATTGTTACACAATGAATGGTCTTTTGTTTGATAAAATCCATTTTTATAGCCTAACATGAAATTTACATTTGAGGTAAATACACACACAAAACGTGACTTTTCCAGTCATGTTTGGTTTCATTGCAATCAACTGGTTTGTTTGTAACACAACCAAACCTGATGGGTCATTTCGCGGGACGTATTGACTGAAAGAAACCGATTTGAAGACAACAAGTAATGACATCATTGTGCACCACTGATTTGCCCGCTGTTTCGTTGATTGACTATTTTAAGCCAATGACCACTGATCGTCTTGAAATCTAGCTGGGTAGATAGCCAATGAGCTGAGGTAAACGGAAATATGTAATGTTTATGTGTTGGAAGACCAACCCATGTAGTAAACTCCGGCGTAAAGAGGTTAATTCGCCATTGACGATTCATACTGGAAGGAGCCACGCATGTTATGCACAGCATTGTTTTGGTAAAGCGCATCTTCAGCTGTTTATATATCAATCAGTATGGCGACTAAGTCAGGGAAAGCTAAATCTAAGTCAAGATATACAGATGTACACACAATTTTAGAAGAAATTGATCGAGGATGATTAATTTAGCGATTCCCAAATGGAGGAATGTTTTTTGAACGGAGAGGACATCGTTTTGGACTGGTAAGTTATTCTCATGCTAATGCCGTTGTTTGAAATTAATAATATATTATTTGGGAAATTAAATAGCCTATTTGAGGCTGTTGAGGGCAGGGCAGGCCCACAACAATGGCCAAAGTGAAATGGAGACGGTAGATACAGCTGGTCTGTTGTAATATAATAAAGACAGTAGATCTAGCTGGTCTGTCATAATATAATAGAGACAGTAGATCTAGCTGAAATGTCATAATATAAATGAGACAGTAGATCTAGCATGTCTGTAATAATATATTCAACCTTATGTTCCCTGTACTCTGTAATCTGTGTATTATACCTGTTGATACAGTGCTCATATGTGAAACTATTCTAACTGCACATTTTCTTTCACAGTGACACTGCCAAGGTGTCCATCCCCCACTGAAGCTGGTTCATCTAGCTCCTGCCACAAGTGGTGTTCATCTGCCCAAATGTATTTCTGCAGGCATGGATGTGCTATGGCACCTGGCATCAGCAGCATAATATTGTGAAGAGGACTGAGGGTCTTCCAAATATTGAAAGTGTTATTTTGTAAATGTGTATATATTTTTTTCATGTTTTTTCTCAATTTCTTTTGTGTGTGTGGGGGGGGGTGGGGGTTAGAATACCATTTTGGTATTTTGTATATAGTTATTCCATTCAAAATGTATAACTTCACCAATTCGGCCACTTGGGTACATTTGGGCAACTTGTGTGGGACACCTGTGTGACTTCATGATAAATGTCATGTAGCACACTTATTTTGGAAGTTATCATTCTGACACTTTGCACAAGTACTGTTGCCCTCTTATATTTTACACTGAAATTGTCCCCATCATCCTATCTGAATGTTTGCTTTATCTTGTTCATTTTAAAGATGATGATACAACAATAAAAAGATAAACGTATGGTTTTTTTCATTGTATTATCTAAACCAGATCTATTGTGTTATATTCTCCTACATTCAATTCACATTTACACAAACTTCAGAGGGTTTTCTTTCAAATGGTACCAAGAATATGCATATCCTTGGTGCTGTGCCTGACTGTGCAGTTAGATTTGGGTATGTCTTCAGGCGGAAATTGAAAAAAGTAGGGGGTAGCTCTAAGAGGTTTTAAGTGTAGAATAAAAGGAGACTGGTAGTAAAGCAATTTGAGTGTGTTTTGTGTGAAGGGAATGAGTGTGGTCCATCCCTCTATGACACTCCCCCTCCTCTATCCTTTACCTGTCTCGCTAATTTACTGTCTCTCCCTGACTCAAGCCCATACGGCCATCCTTGACATTTTATGACTTCCTTTTTACGAGCAGTTGTTGATTACACCTTTAAATGGTCCTTAATAAAGGCTGAGAGCAAACAGGACTTTCAGCAGAAACCTTGGCAAACACCAGGGCCGTTCCATTCTAAAGGGTCTCCTTTTCCCGTCTTTTGGCAGCTTGCCAGCCCACAGGGTGTAACATGAAGAAAAGAAGATTCTTGGCTAAACGAAAAGCTTTCACCAAATTACTCTGCTGCCTGGCTTATCAATAAGGAAAAAGCTCTTAATTATGTAAAAACAGAGCATACCGTCTTCTTTATGAGAAAGCGGAGAGATGGAATCACTGGTCACTTTAAATGGAACACTAGTATCTTAACTAATGTTTACATACTGTTTTATACTCATTTCATATGTATATATTGTATTCTACTGTATTCTAGTCAATGCCACTCGGACATGATTTATATATTTCTAATTCCATTATTTTACTTTTAGATTTGTGTATATTGTTGTGAAATGTTAGATACTACTGCACTGTTGGAGCAAGGAACACAAGCATTTCGCTACACCCGCAATATTATCTGCTAAATATGTGTATGTGACCAATAAAATGTGATTTGTTTGGGAATGAGTTATTCTCCCGGGGTTAAATGCTATTTTGAGTGGGGAACAGTGTTATGGATAATGCATGTACCATAAAATTGTACCACAGAAATGTATATTATTTTACTTAGCACTATACTACACCACATGAATGATACATTGTTATGACCACTATCTTATATCTGAAACATTCAGGAAGTTAAATCTCTATAAACAAAGCTCTTTTTCACACTACGGTTTGGCTGTACTTCAGTCTGGCCTAAGGGGTTTCTATAGCCATAATGCAGGAGTGGACCATGGTCATTTTCTCATTAGGCCAACTAGAGGACCTCTAACAGAAAGCTTATTTCATGAAAGGCGAGGAAGCTGGGATATTCAAAGAACTAAGAGAGGAAGCAAGGTTAGAGTGAAGCATGGAAGGTGACGATCTTGTCCTTTCACTCAGGGAGGAAGCCAATAATAGCATCAACTACCCCATACTGCCTTTCCATCTTCCCTCACAAAGACTCAACAACTCCATGTATTAACTGAATGTCTCACATTGGTAAGGAGCATTAAGCCACAAGCTTGATAAAAACTCCCACCAGATTGAATCAACTGCTCTCAGGTCAGTTTAAGGCTTTGACCAAGTGATGTGAAGTTTCCCGTAAGAACTTATCTAGGAACAGCTTACCCTCCACAAATCCTGACATGGGTGAAATGCTAAGCTGACCTTAGATCAGCATCAGCAGCCCAGTCCTCTTAACAAACACTGATTCCAGTCCTGTTTCTGTTTGAGCAGCATAAACTTCCATCTATGTACAGTCATCCTCTCCACATGACACCCAGTGGTTTCATCACCCTCCCATCAGGACAATGCAGGCCACTTGTCTCCTCAGTGCTATTCCATGGGCGGAAATCGGAAATCGGAAATCCAAAACACAACACGAGTGAATGGACACGTGGCTCCATCAGCCTGCAGTCAAACAATGGGAGCATCTCCCTGAGTTTAGCTTCCACTTCCTAACCACACAGACACAGGGCATACAGAGGAAATACTAGTATTGTGGAGGTGTACAGGACAGAGGCTGCTATCTAACGCCCTACAACGCAGACATTCATGGAGAGTCAAATCGTGGACGATTTGTAACTGAAATAGTAGAGATTCAAATCAGCGTCACAAAAAGCCATAACATTTAACGAGCTGCCCTTCCCATTCATTCCAGATCATCTGATTGGCTGGATCAAGAGGAAATATAGGGCAGAGCAAATCAAATCAAATCAAATCAAATTGTATTTGTCACATACACATGGTTAGCAGATGTTAATGCGAGTGTAGCGAAATGCGAAGAGCACCATCCTGTTAACTGATGCTGTTTCTGCAAGCCTTTTGGCATCTGAAGACAGGGCACATTTTAAAAAACATTTTTCTAACTCAACTGAACATCTCCACTTTAATTAGCAGAAACTGACATGCTTTGACCACAAATCTCTGTGTGCTTCAGGGACAGCATTACACTGGGTCTGTGATTCAATATGGTCAGACATAACATCTTCTAGATAGCATAAAGTAGATGCAGAGAGTAAAGTACCCCTCTCCTTGTGTCTCCTCAGCCTCCATGCTCTGGAATGGCAACATTGTCACCACAACACAGCAAGAGGATGAGCCATGGCATGGCAGTTAATTTGTTTCACTCGTTTCCAAACGCATTTGTCGTTGATGGTGTCAATGTCACTTCTCAGTCAGGAAAATGCAATGAAGGAATTAAAAGGAACCAAGAAAATCAATAAGCACAAGTGTAGTATCTAAGTAGCCATTAGCAAGCAATATGACTGCACTGCACACAACAATTACACACCAAACACTATCAATAATGCTAGTATTGTTCTCCAATGAGAAATACAGAACTGTGCAATCATAGGCATGTTCGAGCAATGATACCCCCCTCTCTCATTCTCTCTCTCTCTGGCTCTGTCTGTGTCTCTCTATCTCCCCCCCAGACAAGGGCTCCCTGTGGTCTAGATAAGGATCATGGGTATTAATGTCTCCCAGCAGAGCCCTAGTAGTGAAGTGTTGGCTTATGGTCCTATAGCCTCATAGGGACGTGGCAGTCAACGACATTTCAGAGCATCATCACTAAGCAGTGCTGGATGAAGTACTGTGTCTACAAATGAAGCACAAAAACAAACAGAGAAGCAGTGTGAACATAGAGTTACCAGACACTGACCCTTCTACACAACCGCCATTTGCTTATCTATGCTGTATTTAATGTAATATGTAAGCCTTGTTGAGACTACCATGTCTGGTCTCAGGGGCAGAGAGAGAAGAACCCTGCACTGACCAATCAGAGGCCAGCTGGTCACAGTTCCATCACTGAGGGCTCCTCACAATTGACTCGCTCCTGAGGAGAAGACTACTGGCATGGATCACATTCAACACTCTACTGCTGGGTTTCACACTCATATACTGTATGTATACACGCATGCAAGCAAGCAAACACACACACACACACACACATACACACACAGAGAGAGCGAGAGAGAGACCTTGAACTGCTCATTCTCCTCCAAAGCCTCAGTGTCGAAGCTTTGGCTCTAAATAAATACAGCCTTTAACCGTCTGGAGACAACAATTTGTTTCAAAGTGACATTAGCCATAGTCCTGGAAAAATCCCAAATCTCTGTGGGATTCCCATTTATAGGAAAAGGGATAATGCCAGGAATACAAAGAGGCAGAAGAAGTGCTGACAAAACACTGCAATTTGAATATTGATCACTTTGAAATCCCAAATAAAGTCTGCATGTTCATTGTAAGATTTCAAGATTTAAGGATCAATTCAATTGGAAACCCTTGAAATAACATGTGCATGAGATAATCCTTTGAAATGCTATTTTCTCTCAGGAGAATCTCTCTGTAGAATAAAACACTGATCTTTTTCATCGTATCCCAAAAAATATAATGTACATTGCATTGCACGGCTATGGTGACAAAAGCTATGTGTATGTGTGTGTGTGTGTGTGTGTGTGTGTGTGTGTGTGTGTGTGTCTCTCACTTTCTTCTCTGTACTAACAAAGTGGTCATTGAGTGAGCCCTCAGTAGGCTGAGCATCTGATGTAAGGCCACTGATCTGATATAAAGATGCTATCAATCTGCCTCCTCAAATGAGCTCCAGCAGAAAACCAGATGGACACCCTCAATTTAGACTGCTATTAATCAATGATGACGACACACGTTCATCAACTAAATTGGCCTGGGCCAAAATGAGCACGATGACGCAGGTTGATCCAACTCCTCAGAGAGGTCTGGGGTCTGGACAGACAGGTGAGAAACACTAGATAGGTGAGTGTGAATTAATCAATCATCCAAGTGTGTTTCTCTCTACAGGAAATCAGAGAATGATTGAAGGCTCCTCCTCTTCCCGCTCATTGATCCACAGCAGCCAGCCGTCACCACGGCAGCATTCACTAACTCACACAATCCCAAGGGAACATAGGGCCAGACAAGGACACATCCCCAGGGGACAATAGGGCCAGACAGGGCTCTCCTGAGGCCTGACAATCAGCAATGGCTCAGACAATAACCACTTGATCTGAGATGCATATCTATGATATAGCATACCCAACCCAACATTTATATCATGAGTAGCATCTTTCTCCAATTCAAAATGATTTGGATGACTGATTATCCTTTGCGGTTATAATGATGGTATGCATTGGTTATACAGCTTTCCAGTGAGAGGTATGGTCTTGATGATGATCTCACCTTGTTTGAGTATGGTGGCCTGGCAAGGTTGACTCCATCTCTGATGACTTTATCCCTAATCATGATCTTCAGCTTCAGTTTGGGGTAAATCACCAGCTCCCTCCGGTTTCCAAGCGTCAGGTTCCTCTGCGCGCCCAGAAACGCGCCCCCATTCCTCCCAACCCGGTCACTATTCGGTTCGGTCCAAGACTTGGACCCCCGGAGTTTAGACTCGTACTGGTCCACCAGGTGACTAGGACACATTTCGGACGCGGGGGGCATCGGCTCAAGTGTAAAATACAGCCCCGCCGCAGTCTCCTTATCATCGTCTTTCAGCCTTTGCACCGCGTCGTGGATCCTTTGCCGGTGGTGCGGTATGTAGACACCGATAGCATCCAGGTCGGGGTCTCCAATTTGTTTGCAAACTTCCAGATCATCGTAGCCGTTATCCACGAAGGACTCCACATACTGAGAGAGCTGGAGGGTCTTCAGCCACTCAAACACGATGACAGGTCCGGTGCTTGTCATGTTTGGGTGTTGTAGCTACTGTAAATAGGCTAATGTAAAGAGTGCAGAACAGAACACCACCAATAATTACTTCCCCAAACGGATTTTAAATCTCATTGTTAAATGCAAATGAAAATGGCAGTATCTTCGCAATTAATGCAGTCTAAATGTCAGGAACACACGAAGAAAGGACAATGCAAATGTTAGAATCCATGACTCAAAAATAATAGCCTAAACTGTATGCTACGTAGTTCAAAATTCTATTATTTTTGATAGGGAATATGGAATATATGGCCTCCCGTTATTCTGTGATAACATCCAATAAACCCGTTTGGTGAAAAAGGTCAGTGAAACGAAATACACTGATATCCTTTGACACATGCCAATATTTGCAGACGGAGATGAGTTCAGTGGATGCAGTGATAGCGCTCAAATCCCCGATGTCATTTGCCATCGATGTTACTCGCCCATATTGACATGCCAGGTTCACGGTAAACAATCACGTTAGGCAAAGAAAAAAATCATTATTTAAAACCAAGAATTGTTCCAGATTTAGACGGATTAGAAAGTGTTACCGTATTCAGTAATTGGTTTAGTTATATGTAATCATAAACGTTCCAACGTTGCGCCATTTGGAGACGCTTTGCTCCCGCTGTAGTAGCCTATTCCTTCCACGCCGCCCTCACTCTTGTAAACCCTCAACCGGAGCAAAATGTACGTATTCCAATGACAGGGAAATTGACAGAAAATATAATTTTAAACTCAAAGCAATCCCGAACCAACGAGAGCGACAGCTCGGACCGTGTTGTGTCCAAATGCTTTGGGTATGCCGGGGCACTCCAAGCCGGTAGAGCGGTACGACAATCCACATCCAACAGTCACATTAAAATGTTCCTCGAACCAAACGGTCTGTGCTCGAGCGGTCCACGCCCCCAGATCCGCGTGTGGCTTTAAAAATAGTGTTGGAATTCCTTCTTTACAACCTGTCACGGAACCCATGCGCGCACGGTCAACGAGTCCCCACACAGAGTCCAAAGTTAACCGCAAGATGCTCTGAGAGCGCATTCCATCCGCCTGTCATACAGTTTAAATGAGCAGTCTCGTTTCTGGTTTGATTCACGTGTCTCTCCTACTCCGTGTGATTTCTCTCTCCGCTCAGTGTCTCTTTCTCTTTCGCTCCCTCTCCCTCTCATTCAGTATGTCCCTGGACTCGTTTCTCATCACGCACTAGCATCCCCTGTCTAACAGTTGAGGTACTGAAATACTGGTTTTACTTCGTTGAATTTATTAAAGGATTAAACTAAAAATTGCAATCGCCAAATTATCACATAATAACTGCTCTTTGTTTTGATGTTGCTTTTACTTTTTTAGATAAAGAGAGAGAGGGAGAGAGAGAGAGAAACAAAGAGGGAGGGAGAGAAAGGGACCAAGCGAGAGTGGGAGAGTGCCCATAGTCCTTTCACTAGCTGAAACAGCTTGCTGCCTCACACAGGGCTCTAGAACACAGACTACTCCACTGACTCACTCTCACCATATCAAACCAGGGAATTAAACACTTAAGGGCCATATTGAATGCTGCTTACGTTTTTGTTCAACCTCTCTACTGCTGCAGACAGAGGAGGACACCCACTGGGCCCTTTCCATACATGGAAGACCATATGACACTTTTGACTGTGCTTCTCTTATTTCTCTCCTCTCTCCATGATTCCCTATCTAGAGTCCAATGTGCAGTGCTCTTCCCTTCCTGTCTTGCTGGATGCCGAGGCTGCACCACAGGACAGCATCAGCCAGCGGATGAGACACTATTGGAGAGGAAGGAAAAACAGGGAGGGATGGGGGGGGGCACAGACCTGTCCTCGGTGACTTTCCATGTGGATGCCAGGCCCTCAGCAGTGATACATGCATGCTTTATCAAACCAGAGCTGACAGCTTGTTAGAGGTCAGTTTGATACAATCACCACAGACTCTGCTGCTGCCTGGGAGGGATTTGAGCTGTGCTGCCCATTATGACATGCAGCTCGCGTAGTACAAACACAACACACAAGTCAGGGGAGAGGAGATGCATTTCAAATAGCCTCATCTTGGAGCGGAAAGTCAGGAACATGTCAGAAACATGGCAGAAATGCATGTCAGGGTATTAGGGGGAGTCGTGTTGGAGGGAGGATTTTCAAGAGACAGAATACAGAACATATAACCAAGAGCTGGTGTAGAGATAATAATATTGCCATTTGGAAAGAGAGTCATAGGAAAGAGGAGGGATATCCATGCTCAGACATAAGACAGTTTGTTTGGGTGTGTTTGTGTGTTAATCTCTGGCCTCATCCTTTACATCACTCTACAGTAAATTACTCAAATCAAATCAAAAATGGAATCGACTTGTATTTGTCACATACACATGTTTAGCAGATGTTATACCAATCATGTCCAATGAAAAAATAGTTATTTCTCGACAGCCAGGATTCTAACTCATCTACAGGGCATATTTTACTTCCTCTTCCCCTCCCTGTCCTAAAGTCCTCTGTCACCCTTCACGAGTGACATGTCGTTAGATCAGTAACAGAAACAGGTCATTATGGGACACGTACTGGCATATGGGCAACAGGCAGTGGTGCGTGCCATGCTGGATGGACTCAGAGGGTGGGTAGTGCCAGGAATACCATGTTTCCAACCCGCTACTCAGCTACCCAGTTAGAGAGCAGTGGGTGGTGAAGGTGGCAGGAGGCAGGAGGCAGGAGGCAGGAGCAGCTATCAGACTGCATGGGAATTTGCACAATACATAGGTCTGTACTAATGAACATAGAGTGCCTCACCTCACCTCACATCATCTATCTGCATCTATCTATGCAATAACACAATTTAGTTCACTTTTGTCTTTTGGGTTACATCTATTTATGTATTTCTACATAGATTAGCTAGTTTCCTTGATATCAGTTCAATATAGTAAAATCCAGGCACAGAGAATCATACATGGAATAACAGCTCTGATATTATTTGAGTGAATATAATTATTGTCTTCAAGTCACAAACTGTATAAGCCATTGTACAAGGCATTCCTATTGTATGCACAAGCCCTACTCCTCCAGAACCACTGATGTGTATCACCATTGCCCTGGAGGGTCGGAGCCCTCGGCCACATGTACAAACGCTTATCTAACATTTACCTAACCACCTACGGAATAAGGGGGACAATATTAGCACGGCCTGGTAGTGGTGGGGATGGTGATTTGAGCTGTGTGTGTGTGTGTGTGTGTGTGGGGGGGGGGGGGGGGGGTCGTGTTAATGAAGAGAGAGTAGGTCAGACGGGTTCCCAGATACCAGAAATATTAAACACAACCAGAGGGGAGGGGAGAGAGGAGACAGCCAGGATGCAGGCCTTTACCATGCTATTAGTACTGTCTGTGCCTCTTCATTTTGAGGTAAGGGTTGAGAGGTTGGGTCCTCCTCTGCTACAGGTATCTAGGTAAAACACCTCTGGTGATGCTCTGCTTAACCTCATTTTGAAACCCTTTGGAAGCCCAAGAATCACCTCTATACAGAAGACCATGAATGACATGTCAGGCCGTTGCTGGACAGTTCTCTTGACTTTCATAGGTGGGTCTCTACCATCCATACAGGTGTAGGTAAGACTTTAAATTGGCAGAGCTGGGAGAAGACAATCTGACTCAGAGTGGATGGTGGAGTGTTAGAGAGAGGTATCAGAAGAGAGGTGTGTTAGTATCTGAGCAGTCCTTAACCTCCTCCCACACAGATGCATGTGGAATATGGACTTTTCTCTCAATCCCTGCTGCATGGTGGTGTGCTGCTGTGCTCCCTGGTATCTGATCTCCTCATTGTGGGAGAAGATATCCAATCACAGGCTTTGGGGGAGAACAGCGTCTCCAGGGGCTGCTCAGGACAGACTAGAGCTCCCAGAGTGGGTGATGATAGGCTGTGATTACTGACTCGATTCTGTCAGACTCAGCTTCATCTCTACATACAGGGCTGACGTTAGACAAACAGGGTAAGAAGCATTTCAATAGATTTACATTTTAGTCATTTAGCAAATTAACATCAAATCAAACTTGATTTGTCACATGCATCGAATACAAGTGTAGACTTTACCGTGAAATGCTTACTTACAAGCCCTTAACCAACAGTGTAGACTTTACTGTGAAATGCTGACTTACAAGCCCTTAACCAACAGTGTAGACTTTACTGTGAAATGCTTTACTTACAAGCCCTTAACCAACAGTGTAGACTTTACTGTGAAATGCTTTACTTACAAGCCCTTAACCAACAGTGTAGACTTTACTGTGAAATGCTGACTTACAAGCCCTTAACCAACAGTGTAGACTTTACCGTAAAATGCTGACTTACAAGCCCTTAACCAACAGTGTAGACTTTACCGTGAAATGCTTACTTACAAGCCCTTAACCAACAGTGTAGACTTTACCGTGAAATGCTGACTTACAAGCCCTTAACCAACAGTGTAGACTTTACCGTGAAATGCTGACTTACAAGCCCTTAACCAACAGTGTAGACTTTACTGTGAAATGCTGACTTACAAGCCCTTAACCAACAGTGTAGACTTTACCGTGAAATGCTGACTTACAAGCCCTTAACCAACAGTGTAGACTTTACCGTGAAATGCTGACTTACAAGCCCTTAACCAACAGTGTAGACTTTACTGTGAAATGCTGACTTACAAGCCCTTAACCAACAGTGTAGACTTTACCGTGAAATGCTGACTTACAAGCCCTTAACCAACAGTGTAGACTTTACTGTGAAATGCTGACTTACAAGCCCTTAACCAACAGTGTAGACTTTACTGTGAAATGCTGACTTACAAGCCCTTAACCAACAGTGTAGACATTACTGTGAAATGCTGACTTACAAGCCCTTAACCAACAGTGTAGACTTTACCGTGAAATGCTGACTTACAAGCCCTTAACCAACAGTGTAGACTTTACTGTGAAATGCTGACTTACAAGCCCTTAACCAACAGTGCAGTTCAAGAAGAGTTAAGAAAAAAAAGAAAAAAAACAACCACTGTTGTGTCGTCAGCAAACTTAATGATGGTGTTGGAGTCGTGTTTGGCCACGCAGTCGTGGGTGAACAGGGAATACAGGAGGGGACTAAGTAAACACCCCTGATGGGCAGCCCTTCAGGAAGTCCAGGATCCAGTTGCAGGACTTCTTGACGGGCCACCCCCAGGTGATAAGAGTAGGCATCAACACGTCTGCCATGCTGATCCTTAACACTGGGGCCCCTCAGGGGTGTGTAATTAGTTCCCTCCTGTAATCCCTGTAGCAGACACTTATCCAGAACAATTTACAGAACCAATTAGGGTTAAGTGCCTTTGCACAAGGGCACATCGACAGATTTTTAACATATATGGCTCAGGGATTTGAATCAGCGACTTTTCGGTAACTGGCCCAACGCTCTTAACAGCTAGGGTGCCTGACACCCTAAACAGTTTTTAATGAATTTGCTGAGAGGGCTAGCTGGTGGTAAAGAGTCTTCAGTGTCAAATTAAATAATAGGGTGCTAAATCTATTACCTTCTACAATAGCTTGCTGATACAGGAGACAGCTATCTACCCTCCACTCACAGTCAATCTCAGATGAACTATCAAAACAAGAGGATCTTTTTCCATCCTGCATCATGGACTCTCAGACAAGGCACCCAGTGGATTCTCTAGCAGCCTCCAGGAACATTGAATTAGGAGTTGAGGAAAGCACTTGATCTGCCTTCATGCTCTTTTAATTACACACGGCTGGGTCGGTTCCAATCCCGAAAGACCAACTGGTAATTCACACATGTCAGGAGTCAGGATCACAGCTTTCACCTCCCTTGCCTGGCAGCTTAATATCACCGTATCCTACCTAAACAGGAGGGGAGAAGAGAGAGGAAGGGAGGGACAGAAAGAGAGCCATGCCAATAAAGCCCTTGAATTGAGAGAGAGGGGTCGGTAAAGAGAAAGAGAAGGAGGGGGGACAGAAAGACAGAGAGAGGGGGGGGCTTATATCGCTCAGGGCAGAGTAGAGTTAATGCAGTGAGCCACCTGACAACACACAAGGGGCCAAAAGCTGCTGTCAATCTTTCAGACAGAATCCATCAGAATCACAACCTGTAGAAGCCAATTGCCCCTCTTTGTTTCCACTCCCACTATCACAATGGAAGGGATTAGACCAAGAGAAAGATTACATTTTTGGCATTGTAATTGGGAATGTTTGTCATTACCTGTTGTCCCTGTACTCTTGTCCAATCAGAGAGCTGGATAGTGATCTTACCAGGAGCTTCACTAAGACAGTCACTGCCGGATTACACCCTTCTCACAATCACACACCAGCAGAGAACAACAGCCCTGTCTCTGTGTTAAAGAATAGCATATTTCCCACAATACTAAAGTGCTCCCATCAAATTCTACAGTCATTTCAATACATCAGAGAGTTTTGAGTGAAAAAATATCACACTGATTTGAGGTCTTAAACTGTTATTTTTCCCACTACAGACTTTTCCAGTGAGGAAGAAGTGACAGACAGGGTTTGTGTTGTTGGCTGCTGGCAGTGAGTTGTCTAATACTGTAGCATCAGTCTTACCTGTGACCTGTGACTGCGACAGTGGAGGAGGCGTTTTGAGAGATAGGAGATCAAGTGAGAATGTGTATGCCCACAGAAACACACTCAACTCACAGTCAACCCTAGCAAACGTCTGATCACAGTCAACTGACATTTACAGTAATTAAGGACAGCATGCATGAAATAAACCCTCTACATACAGCTAGTATAGAAGTAGCATACATGTAGAGACATACACACACTCAAACAGACACACACACACTCACACACACACACACACACAGACAAACACATAGACACGCACACACATAGACAGACACGCACACACACACACACACACACACACACACACACACACACACACACACACACACACACACACACACACACACACACACACACACACACACACACACACACACAAACACGCACGGACACACACATACACACACACACGCACATGCATGCACATAAACACACCTTTGTCTGAGATCAGTGACAGGCTGTCTCTGAACTGTGATGAAACATGGAGCCCTCTCTGAGTCCCAGTTTTTACTCTCCAGTCTGCAGTAGCAGCAGAGCAGTTCTCCTTGGCTGGGTTTAATTACAGATGAAGGGATAATCCAGAGGCCAAGGGTCCGGCCAGAGGCTGGAAGAGCCGATGAGCAGTGTGTGTGTGCGTGTGCATATGTGTGTGGCTGGGTGTGTGTGGCTGGGTGTGTGTGGCTGAGTGTATGTGGCTGGGTGTATGTGGCTGGGTGTGTGTGCGTATGTGTATGGCTGGGTGTGTGTGCATATGTGTGTGGCTGTGTGTGTGTATGTGTGTGTGTATGTGTGTGTGTGTGTGTGCGAGAGGAGTTGGGGATCGCTGACTCTGGGATATTGGAGAAAAGCAATCAGACGACGGACGACGGATACATCACCTGGTGATCTATGGCCAGTCGTAAAACACAATGGCACCCGGAGGTATACTGCCCTGCTCTACCCTGCTAGCCTAATGACAAGGTGAGAGAGGAGGAATCCAATGTGGTTCTAGACAACTTTCAAGTTGAACTTAGTGTAGAGACTGTACACCTTTACAGTAGAAACTTATAATGCCTTTCAGGCATATTGATATTTGAAATATAGATTGCAGTTAGAAGATCTGCCAGCTGGAAGGAGACAACATGACTTCAAACTCATATTTCATTTCAGATTGACATTTTGATCAGTGCGGTGTGTGTGCATGTGTGCGCGCGTGTGTGCTTGTGTTTGCTCACGCGGAAGTGAAGGTTTCCTGACTAATTGATGAGAAATGGATTGTCATGTGGCTTCCCAGAATGTTTTATAACAATTCCCAGAGTGACCCAACGGCTTAGAAATTCCAATTAATAAAGATTAGCTCTCTTTCTTCAGAATTCATTCTCCTTCTTAATTAAAACAAGGTGATTGAAGAGAGAGAAAAAACATCACATAGCTGAAGCAATATCAGAATCACCAATGTCCCCATGAACATTCAAACACTCTTCTACAGCGGAACCAAAATAATTCCAACTGAAAACATAAAAAGACCACTAGGTATTTCAATACATCTACTGACCTGGAGGGACTGACCACTAGGTATTTCAATACATCTACTGACCTGGAGGGACTGACCACTAGGTATTTCAATACATCTACTGACCTGGAGGGACTGACCACTAGGTATTTCAATACATTTACTGACCTGGAGGGACTGACCACTAGGTATTTCAATACATCTACTGACCTGGAGGGACTGACCACTAGGTATTTCAATACATCTACTGACCTGGAGGGACTGACCACTAGGTATTTCAATACATCTACTGACCTGGAGGGACTGACCACTAGGTATTTCAATACATCTACTGACCTGGAGGGACTGACCACCAGGTATTTCAATACATCTACTGACCTGGAGGGACTGACCACTAGGTATTTCAATACATTTACTGACCTGGAGGGACTGACCACTAGGTATTTCAATACATCTACTGACCTGGAGGGACTGACCACTAGGTATTTCAATACATCTACTGACCTGGAGGGACTGACCACTAGGTATTTCAAGATATCTAGAGTGACCTGGAGGGACTGACCACTAGGTATTTCAATACATTTACTGACCTGGAGGGACTGACCACTAGGTATTTCAATACATCTACTGACCTGGAGGGACTGACCACTAGCTATTTCAAGACATCTAGACTGACCTGGAGGGACTGACCACTAGGTATTTCAAGACATCTAGACTGACCTGGAGGGACTGAGCACTAGGTATTTCAAGACATCTAGAGTGACCTGGAGGGACTGACCACTAGCTATTTCAAGACATCTAAGACTGACCTGGAGGGGCTGACCACTAGGTATTTCAAGACATCTAGACTGACCTGGAGGGACTGACCACTAGGTATTTCAAGACATCTAGACTGACCTGGAGGGACTGACCACTAGGTATTTCAAGACATCTAGACTGACCTGGAGGGACTGACCACTAGGTATTTCAAGACATCTAGACTGACCTGGAGGGACTGACCACTAGGTATTTCAAGACATCTAGACTGACCTGGAGGGACTGACCACTAGGTATTTCAAGACATCTAGACTGACCTGGAGGGACTGACCACTAGGTATTTCAAGTTGTATAGTAATAATGAAAGAACAGAAATCTGAAACAATCAGAAACTATCTATGGACCAAACACAAGACTCCAGATAATCTATGTATTGTGGGAAATCCCGTTTCTTGTTCTGATTCCCCTTGAGAAACCATTATTTTGAAAAGCTTGATGCCATCTACTAATTTGTCAATCCTGACAGTATGACACACCCATGACATGTCACAAGTAACATGATGGATGGTACATGGATTATCGAACACAGAGACAAACAGCTATATGAATCTCTACTGTCTGACAGTTATAACAGATGGACCGGATATAAAGATCCATTTGTCATCAATGGCCATTATGTGAGACAGTGATGAGTAGAGGGACTCTAACAAAGCAAGGACCATTTCCCTACAACAGGAGAATGACAAATCAATCAGAGATGGTTGATTATATGTATGGTAGAGGGGAAGAATGGGAGGGAGAGAGGGGGAGAGAGGGGGAGAGAGAGAGATGGAGAGAGAGACCCAACATCTGACCACTATAGGAAAAATGGACCACACAGTTATATGAATGAGAAATAAGAATCTACAAATGACCACACAGTTCAAAAAGGTTCCTTGAGGATCCCCTGTGTAAAGGTTCAAACCTGAATTGTTTTGTGATGGGAGAGGTTGAATTTTGAACTTTTGAAATTATATAGTGTAGCCTTGCAGAAGATGGGAGTTGTGGCTTTTTGGAGGTGTGGCGTTCAGATAGCTATTAATGGCCACCCGTTAGCGTAAATGTAATTCCTGTTCATCATGTTAAGTTTCCACACTGCAAATGTCAATTTTCTTTAATCGTTTTGCATATTACATACTGCATTATAATATAATATTAACATTGCTGATGACATAAAGTAGTAAAGAGATAACTATTACAACTTTGGGTAATGCATATGCTCTTGAGGAACTCAAACACTACCATAAGTCTAATTAAAGCTACAAACCTGTCAGTGTTCAACATTAACATGTGATGACAAAACAACTGAACAGATGAACAGGAATCATGTTTACTCGCGTTTATCACGTCGTACAAAAGCCACACCCCTACTGAAAGCCACACCCCTACCAAGCCACACCTCCAGTCCAGGGTTCCTCCAGGAACCCCTCAGCTAACCAAAGGTGCAAATATTAACCATTGACTAACAAGGGTTCCTCGTGTCACCACTAATTCTAAGAGTGTAGACTGTACTTTCCCACATATCTCATGGAGCCGTGGCCATGTCATATCCATTTCCTGAGTAAAGGGAGCCAACCAGAGCCTCTCCTGTCCCACACTGAGGTAGAGAGCAACACAGGAGTTCCATGTAGCTGTTTCCTGCCAGACTGCTTAGTGAAATTACCTGTCAGTGAAAAAACCTTGAACTAGTTCTAGTTCAAACTAATCCTCCTAACGCTAGAGAGGAAGTGAACACTGAACTGAGCGCATAAAGACAATACAGACTGGTGAGCCCTGGAATGATGGATTGATTCAAACATCAAGAAAAGGAAATCATTAGAATTGTTAATGTGATTACCTCATTCAGATTGCATTAATCAAGACATAAAAGGGAGAGTTCAGATAAAGGCAAATAAAAGCAGGTAAAATGTGTATATTTTGTTGTATATATGTCTGCTTTTAACTGCTTTTATTAGCCTTTATCTGAGCTCTCCCTTTTATGTCTTGATTAATGCAATCTGAATATATATATATATATGTGTAAGAAAATAATACACAGAATAGCGAGTATTGATTTGGTAAATAGGCAAGAGACAGACCTCTGGAATGGCAATCAACAACTGAATAAATGCAAAGATAAAAACTCGGAGGTAACACAGAGTCACATAAATGGGGTAGAGGGATTTCAGGCGGGTTTTGTTCGGCCAATAATAGGGCCCCATGGAACAGTGCCACTGACGCTACTACAGCAGACTGTATTGATTTCAGCTGGGAGGAGATGTGCTGATTAAAATGACTGCCATTGTGTTTTGTTTTGGTCTGTGTGTGTGTGGGGGTGTGTGTGTGTGTCCTCCAGATTCTCTTTATTACATTACCAGGTACTGTTGTCACCCTCAGTGTATTACAGTGAGGACTACACTACCACACTTACACACTGTCTCTCCAAGGCCACTTTTAGTAATTGAATAACAGACTTGCAGGCAATTCAGTGGCTTGACAGTAAGCTGTCGGACACGGCGGCAGATACCACACAGACCATATAGTCTAGCCTTTTCTATTCTGTTCCTCTATACGTGACGCTACAATTGAAAAGCATCCATAATTAGCGTAATTAACTGAAATCAATTAACTGTCACAAATACTACAAGCCAGTGTGTTTTGAATTGGCTCTAGGTCTAGTCATTGGCAGACAGAAATGATGCTCTCATTGATGCCTTCGAGTTTTAGCAATTCATCATACATTCAGCACCTCACCAACTTTTAACAAAACCTCATAAATCTGTGTGTGATCTCATCTCCTACACTACCTAATATATTTGAGCACCTCTTTGAGCACCTGTTTGAGTCTAATGCAGGGGTCTCCAACCCTGTTCCTGGAGAGCTACTGTCCTGTAGGTTTTTGCTCCAACCCCAGTTGTAACTAACCTGGTTCAGTTTATCAAACAGTTGACTATTAGAATCGGGTGTACTAGATTAGGGTTGGAGTGAAACCTACAGGATGGTAGGTCTCCAGGAACAAGGTTGGAGAGCCCTGGTCGAATTACTTTCATGTGTTTAATATCAAATTTTCTGCTCAACTAAGCTGCTTTAAACATGCTGCATGATTAAGCAAAGGAATGGATTTGAACAGTCTGGTGGAGCTCTCACACACACAGCCTTTAGGGACCGGGATAGTCTAGTACTACTAGCTGACAAAAACTTTTCAGGCTCTTTTTAAATCAAAACGTTCCTCTTGTTTCTTGGCTGAAGTTCATTAAGTAGGCCAGAGTAGTGTCTCTACATTTTTCAGGACAAGGTTTGATCTTACTCACGAGTTGGCTGATGGCGTCGATACAACGTCTGTAGGCTACACACTCTGTCTTCTAAAACCAGGTTTTTTTGAGGTGGGTTTTAAAAAATCAGCCGTTTTCAACATGACTACTATTATGGTTTATCTGTAAGAGTGCATGAGGAGGTTCCGTTAAGAGATGTATAATAAATGCTTAGGGTTGTATCACTAAGAGGGTTAAATGTAACCAACTATAGACTCAGATTCAGAACCAATCACAGACACACATTAAGAACCCTAATCAAGCAGAAACAGATTCAGCACTCTCTAACTAATTACAGACACACATTCAGAACCCGAACCAATCAAAGACACAGATTCAACACCCTCTAACCAATTACAGACAGAGATTCAGTTGGATATGGAACAGTTAACAGACTGACGGATCATCAGGCCTACAAATAGGACATATCCATCATTTTAATAATATTCCTATTTAAATGCATGAAGAAATGCCTTGCTGCAGGCTGTCCCATGCATTCAAATGGCAGGGTTTCTGGTTTAGGCTGATGTGCTGATATAACTCAGTGAGTTTCTCCAGTCTGGCATCTCACATAGATGGCGTTGTTGACATTTTGAGGGCTCTTCCTCCAACTAAGCCTTTAAGTAGTGCATCACATTTGTCTTCTGAGGACAACCAATGTTGGGATATTTGTAATGGTCTTTCACCTAACCCCATATCCTAATGTATGATGCATTTACGTATGCAAAAGAGGTCACTCGCTGAAGGCAACGTATTCCACATTCTTGAAAAGAAAAGTCATTTTCCCTGTTTTCAAAGGAACAATTTCATACTTCTCTGCCTTTCTTTGTTGTTGTTTCTTTCAGTCAAAGTGGAGAGTAAAATGTTGGTCTTATTCTTAAATAATGCCTTGAGTGCAAAACAGCCTGAGTCTGTTTAAAAAATAAGTACTCTATCTAAAGGGATAACTTCAATGGCTGTTGCAGCTGTGGCTAGCTTAAGGAAAAGAGCATCAACAAAATAATATACAACCATTTCTGACTTGGCTGTTCTGACCTTAATGTTTATAAAGAATTGATGAGTCTTTCATGATTAGATTTTCAGTTAAATTAACAGCTATCGCTAACTGATTATTGCGAGGATCCAGTAGCAAATTTGGCACTGACAGCAGAGAACACTAGAATGGATACACATCGTGACTCAGACAAACTCTGCCCTTCCAAAATGTTTTGAGCATGGTAAGAGTACATTAAGACTGCTGAGTCAGCCATTGGCTAGGATGTGTGCCGGAGAGTGTCATCTATGCTTCACAGAGAGTCTGGGCTGGAAAGTGGGAGGGAGACCAATCATACTGTAGTACTATTGTGGGGACGAACGCTTCACAGTCAACAACTTCAACAGACTCTGATTTGTGTCCCCCGGAATACGACTTTGAAGTCTCCAAAACGACATGTACTGTACAGAGATCCCGGTCTAAATGCAGCCAAGTACACATGTTGGCAGGGAAAGAACACGTTAAGTGTATAATTATACGAAGCTCTAAAAATAGCCATGCATTGGAATGTTTATAATAACCCTGTCCTTGTCTTCTCATTTTCTTTTTCCAGTCCTATCGCATTATGCAACATGGACAGTTAGTCGACAGAAAGAGGATCGGTATGTAAGAGAATCCAGGAGTATAAAGAGGCGTATTTAATTAAAGCTGCCACTATCAGCTCTGTCACCGACCATAAAAGGCCCTTCTCTGAAGAGGAACAGTTATTTACACCTGATCTGTCGGCTCCATGTGGAGGTGTATAAGATATGCACAATCACACAGGAGCAAATCCCCTGCCTCCTGAGGGCCAGACTGGAGAGAGAGGGCATGTTTGGCAGATCTTCTAGAATATACTCAGCCCTATCTATCAACATGTTATCTATTTTCTAGCTGTCCATTTACATGTAATACTTCCTGTGTCAAACACATCTAATGGTGGGCCTAGCTACCTCTCTATGTGGTGTGTTGTGTCAAACACATCTAATGGTGGGCCTAGCTACCTCTCTATGTGGTGTGTTGTGTCAAACACATCTAATGGTGGGCCTAGCTACCTCTCTATGTGGTGTGTTGTGTCAAACACATCTAAAGGTGGGCCTAGCTACCTCTCTATGTGGTGTGTTGTGTCAAACACATCTAATGGTGGGCCTAGCTACCTCTCTATGTGGTGTGTTGTGTCAAACACATCTAATGGTGGGCCTAGCTACCTCTCTATGTGGTGTGTTGTGTCAAACACATCTAATGGTGGGCCTAGCTACCTCTCTATGTGGTGTGTTGTGTCAAACACATCTAATGGTGGGCCTAGCTACCTCTCTATGTGGTGTGTTGTGTCAAACACATCTAATGGTGGGCCTAGCTACCTCTCTATGTGGTGTGTTGTGTCAAACACATCTAATGGTGGGCCTAGCTACCTCTCTATGTGGTGTGTTGTGTCAAACACATCTAATGGTGGGCCTAGCTACCTCTCTATGTGGTGTGTTGTGTCAAACACATCTAATGGTGGGCCTAGCTACCTCTCTATGTGGTGTGTTGTGTCAAACACATCTAATGGTGGGCCTAGCTACCTCTCTATGTGGTGTGTTGTGTCAAACACATCTAATGGTGGGCCTAGCTACCTCTCTATGTGGTGTGTTGTGTCAAATGTACTTCAGTTTGATAGAGTTGATTTTGATATTGAACCTCATGTGACCTCATGAAACATACAAAACATTTGCTTTTGAAACATCAAGTAATGTGTGCATTATCAAGAGCAGTGCTGAGGAAGAGTGAACAAGTAATTCAACGAGTTCAACCAGTAATTAAACAACATTTTGCAATAGCTTGATGGTAGATTAACTAAATTAAAATCTTAGTAGTCTTCAGTAATTAATAACTTTTTTTGTCATGTAGCTAACTACTGGAATAGCACTGATTCTTTGGCAAAAATAAAATATGGGTGAAGTAGGCAAGGATTTCCTTTCTTTTTTGGCATGAGACCTGCCTAATTCTCACTTGGAATATCATTTTTGTGTATAATAGGCTAAATAATACATTGAATTCTATGACATTTCAGATTTAGATATGCTAATTTTTCACGAAGCAGTTTGGATGTAATGAACTACTTTTCAAAGTAACTTCAGTTGAAGGAGAATTTTGCTTTTACAACCAATCTCAATGTTGTATGTAAATAGCATGTTACAGAATGTTCCAGACACTTATTTTGTGATTTCACTTGTTTTTGAGAAACGTACCCCAACCAGCAATTCACTTCCTCATCTTTGTTGTGCAGTACGGGTCAAAGTCAAAAAGAATGATTTGGTTGTAAAAAGCAAACTTGTCCTTTAAGTTAAAGCTGCAATATGTAACTTTCTGGACGACCATGACCAAATTTACATAGAATGTGAGTTATAGATCTGTCCTTCCAAATGAAAGCAAGTTAAAAAAAAAGGTGATATATCAGTTCTATGTACGCTATTTCTGTGCTTCCCATTCTGAAGTTTACTTTTGTGCGTCTTTTAATTTTGATTTTGTACACCAGCTTCAAACAGCTGAGTATTCAGTATTTTAGGTTATTGAAAATATATTTCACTGCATATTAGATATTAAATCCAGATAGCAGATGTTCTGAAAGAGCTGCAAAACCTGGAACCGTACAAATCAGCTGGGCTAGACAATCTGCACCCTCTCTTTGTAAAATTATCCACCGCCATTGTTGCAACCCCTATTACCAATCTGTTCAACCTTTTGTATCGTCCGAGATCCCTAAAGATTGGAAAGCTGCCGCCGTCATCCCCCTCTTCAAAGGGGGAGACACTCTAGACCAAAACTGTTATAGAACTATATCCATCCTGCCCTTCTTAAGTCTTTGAAAGCCAAGTTAATAAACAGATCACTGACCATTTCGAATCCCACCGTACCTTCTCCACTGTGCAATCCGATTTCTGAGCTGGTCACCGGTGCACCTCAGCCACGCTCAAGGTACTAAATGATATCATAACCACCATCGATAAAAGACAGTACTGTGCAGCCGTCTTCATCGACCTGACCAAGTCTTTTGACTCTGTCGATCACCATATTGTTATCGGCAGACTCAACAGCCTTGGTTTCTCAAATGACTGTCTCGCCTGGTTCACCAACTACTTCTCAGACAGAGTTCAGTGTGTCAAATCAGAGGGCTTGTTGTCCGGACCTCTGGCAGTCTCTATGGGGTACCACAGGGTTCAATTCTCGGGCCGACTATTTTCTCTATATATACCAACGATTTCGCTTTTGCTGCTGGTGATTCTCTGATCCTCATCTACGCAGACAACACCATTCCATATACATCTGGCCCTTCTTTGGACACTATGTTAACTAACCTCCAAATGAGCTTCAATGCCATACAACACTCCTTCCGTGGCCGCCAACTGCTCTTAAACACTAATAAAATCAAATGCATGCTTTCAACCGTTTGCTGCCCGCACCCGCCCGCCCGACTAGCATCACTACTCTGGACGGTTCTGGCTTAGAATATGTGGACAACTTAAAGGTGCATATTGCACCTTACCTATATTTTTCATAAGGGTAGCTTTAGCGTAGCTTAACTTCTTCCAGTGTGAAGTAATTGGTAGCTTGATAAACTATATTTTCAGATTAGCTTCCCCAACACTGATTAAGAGGCTATAATCACAGCTAATTATTTTACTGGGCAGTTTATATGGATCAAAAATCGAAGACATATCTTTCCCTGTAGAGCCAAAATGTCCAAATGTTGGATTAGCAGTACGCACAACGTACATGTGTGTACATACACCTCCTCTCTTCTGGAATCAGCCATCCATCAACCACTTCCCACTTTCACTCCATCCTGACAGCTGATGGATGGAGACCGTGTGTGCTCTCTTGAGACCAGGCTCAAGAGAGTCAAAGAAAAGGAAGGTTTCTAAGTTTGTTATTTTATCCTATAAGGCTTTACATCACCTCTCTAGTCTGTCCTTCAGGACCCCATGATATTGGGTCTCCACCCTCATCCACCCATCATAGAATCCACAATATAGACACACCCTGGCTTTGTCCCTGGCTCAATTTCCTTTGCCATGTATATGCATCATACATCCCCTGCTGATTCCATTTCATCCAAGGTCACATTTTGACAAATGCACTAACATTTACGGAATGTCATTGGTGACCGGACCTCTGAATGTCAGTGGAAACCCAATCAAATGATGAAACATCTAGTGTCAAACAAATGTCCTCAGCTGTGTCGTCTGAGATGTAGACACATGAGAAGCTTTACAATTGCTTCCCCTCAGAAGGATATGGAAGGATATACAGTATGGGCTACACTAAGGTGAAGAACAAGACCACAGAAGTGGATTAGATAAGCACGGTACCAGTCTAGAACAGTGACAACAACGACACATCAAAGCCACATTCAATGACCAACTCCCAAACCCCATTGAAATGCATCCATACAGCGCAGGGCACAGACAGGAATATTAGGAGCCTATCAGCACTGAAAAATAAGCTTACAGCAACCTGTAAAAAAACATTACAATTCACTGTTGAGGGTAATCTTGATACTGACCTTGGAGAAAACTAATTTACATGTAAATTATACTGTAGGCATCTGGTTTAATTGTGATCTGAGCTGCGCATCTGAAAGGGAGGATATGCTTATTGCTTGAATGCCAAAGCCTTCCAACTGAAGGAATTGAAAAATGAAAATAGTGAAAATAAATTATATTGTTCTACAAATGATTTCATACAGGTTCTAGGATTTTGGATGCAAATCTTTGTCAATAGTGTATGAACATCAAACTAAAGAGAGAAAAGTAACACCCCGTTATCTGGTCTGTTAAACAAAATGGTACATGTGCCTCTGTCAACATTAATACCCTTTGGAAAGACTGTTATTTCCCTGGTGACTGCGGCCATTCTACAGCTTATCATGTTGTCACTTATTAGTGTAAATGATAGGCTGCCTCACAGGGTGCCCATTCCACATGATTGGGCGATGCTATTTAAATCACAGATCTGGGTCTTAACATAAAGTACTGCATCTACAAAGCAGCAGCAGGCACTCACAGCAGTCAGAACGGCACACAACAGCAGTCAGAATGGCAAGCAACAGCAGTCAGAATGGCACACAACAGCAGTCAGAATGGCACACAACAGCAGTCAGAATGGCACACAACAGCAGTCAGAATGGCACACAACAGCAGTCAGAATGGCACACAACAGCAGTCAGAATGGCACACAACAGCAGTCAGAATGGCACACAACAGCAGTCAGAATGTCACACAACAGCAGTCAGAATGGCACACAACAGCAGTCAGAATGGCAAGCAACAGCAGGGTAACATAGGGAGAGTGGGGAATGATGTTTCCACTTACCTACAGAGAGAAAAAGTAAGGCTTTACATTAACAGGAAAAGCAGTCTGACACCAAGTTAAATTGTTAGTGTATGATAACATCAGAGGGGACTGACTCTTTCCTGAAATGAAGTATAAATAAATGACTGAGAGGAAGCTATAGCACCATCTCCATAACCTTTCCATCCTGGCTATTGATTCCCTGTGAATGTTGTTGGCACCCTGAAAAGCAAACCTATCAGATGCACAGATACAATGTTCCAAAGGCTCAATCCCCCACTGTGTTCCTCTATGAATAATGCATCAAGGATGAGGCCTAATTTGGCTTTCGCTCTCCGCAGCACCATCTTGATCATCAATTGATCATGGTGGCTGACTGCATCTCTGGGGTAGTCATGTTACTGCATATGCTCAGTTGTGAATAATGTATGATTATTTCAATAGCGGTGTGTGGTAATTACTGTACCTATGTCAGTGTTACTGTGTTAGTTTTCCCCTGGAGAAAGAGGTGGCTGGCCAATCCTTATGGGAAGCCCTGTGCAACAAGCCATGTTAAGGCTTTGAAGGGGCCATCTACTGAATAAGGTCACAAGGTTCTCCATAGGATGAATGGAAACATGGAATATCAAGGTCATAGTCAACAGCAAGGGTGGACGAAAGAAAACAGCAATCCATCTCATTAAAGCAAAGGGTCAAGGCCACATAAAACACTAACGTATTTGTTCACACACAGTCACTACTTCCTATTGCACAGCGGACATGGGACAGACTATTTCAGTGGCGTATGACAAGCTTACCTGTGTTGTGAGTGCTACATCATAGGTCTGTGTGCACAAGGTGGCTCTGCCTGTAAGTTATTGATTTCTGAATAGATTTTGTGACTGAACCATTGTGCAACTTTCTCATTGTTTTCTTCCTACATGACTTGCGTGTGTTGTGTGTGAACACTGAACACCTCTTCCTCCCTGGTGGTGTGCAGTACTGGGTGCTTCAGAACCCTGTGTCTCTGGGTTAGGACCATAGCAACACCACAGAGAAGGTAGGCTCGTACTGATGAGCAGCACAGGGTGTTTGGGACCGTACTCACTGACTTAAATGAGCGACAAGAAAAAATCATGGCAAGGGAAATTATTGGGGAAAATAAACTCTCGAAGCTCCAGTTAAATGTGTTCCTACTTATATTGAGTGATCGTATTTGGTATCTACAAAGACATATTTTCTTTCTGATGTCAGGAACTTAACAAAAATTGTATGTTGCTGGTCTGCCAGAGATTATTCATACCGACACAGGGTTGGACTTTGATCACCATTAATAAGGCCTCAGATGATTGAGAGAAAAACAAAACAATGTCGATATTCTGCTGGGTCGCATACAGTAGTCACATTCTTTTTTTAACTTGGCAAAAATACAGTGGTAGAATTGTAACATTTAATGAAAAAATGAAAATGGTTTCCATCCCATTGTGTTTTCCTTCTTTCTTCAGCTCTGAATTGCTTTGACTTCTCTGGTTGTGCCCGGTCATTGTGTCCTGCAGAAGTTTTCATTGCTTCAACAGAGATAAAAGCATTTGTCAACATCCTGAACCAGAACAGGCCAAAAGGTTTCAGAAAATAAATGTTGAATTACAAAGACAGGTCATTGAAAATAACTCACTTGAGTCAATGGATTTAATCTTGATATTGGTTAAGAAAAGTGTTTTTCACCAACTCTGCGTCTCACAAAGACACGTCAGTTGGAACGCAAAATCTCAAATTTGGACTCATCAGACCAAAAGACAGATTTCCAACAGTCTAATGTCCATTGTTCATGTTTCTTGGCCCAAGCAAGTCTGTTCCTCTTATTGGTGTAGTAGTAGTGGCTTTAGTAGCTTTAGTAGTGGTTTCTTTGCAGCAATTCGACCATGAAGGCCTGATTCACCCAGTCTCCTCTGAACAGTTGATGTTGAGATGTGTCTGTTACTTGAACTCTTATTTGGGCTGCAATCTGAGGTGCAGTTAACTCTAATGAACTTATCCTCTGCAATAGAGGTAACTCTGGGTCTTCCTTTCCTGTGGCGGTCCTCATCAGAATGGGCCTCAGGATCTCATCATGGTATTTTTGAGCATTCAAATTGCCATGTTGTCCATGGTGACGGTGGGGTTATAGTATGGGCATTTTTAAGCTATGGACAACATGGCAATTTGAATGCTCAAAAATACCATGATGAGATCCTGAGGCCCATTTTTTTTATTAAGGTATCTGTGACCAGCAGATTCAATACTGTATTCCCAGTCATGTGAAATCCATAGATTAGGGCCTAAGGAATTTATTTCAATTGACCGATTTCCTCAAATGAACTGGAACTCAGTAAATTCTTTGAATTTTTAAATATTTTTGTTCAGTATAGATCAACAAAGCAATGAGCTTGCACTATAAAACGTTACTCTTTGGATCAAACAAATGATAGAAATCTGGAACACTGGACAGCTACTTTACATTTGAAAAACAAATACAATAGACCAGATTAACTGGAATGACATTCACTCACTTAGCTGGCATAAAATAACAAACTGCAAGCCACACCCCCAATAAACCACACATCCAACTCTTCTGACAGGCTGTCACCGTGATGACCCATAATGCAATGGGGGAACTAGATGAGCTTCTCTCCATAATCATTGCCCCACATAGCTTGTTCCAGGCTTTGAATTAGCTCTCAGCTATCTACCTCAAAACAATGTATTTTCAAGAACGCATGTGGCCAGTACATGGCAGATCCCATGCAGGGAAAAGGATCATTTGAAAGGCAAATATTATCCATTAGAAGCTGATTAGGAAGCAAGGGAATTCTGAGCCACAAATGGTTTCTAGAGCGGGTGATTGACAATAAGGCAATTAAACTTGGCAAAGGACTAAGCAAAAACCATAACACAAAATGTTTTTTTATGTAAATGTTCAACCCGACTAGGATATTGTTCTTCTGGCAAAAGATAGCATGAACACCATTCACAGCACAGCATGTTGCCCCCCATCCCCTTTGTTCTCCATGGTTGACTTATCTCTGCAGGGCTGATCAATAATTAACACTAGGCCATGATGCTCTAATGACCTTTAATACCCGTTTAGGAGGTAACACCTCAGATAATCACTCCATGTACCATCTGTAGTCTTTGAATGGTGCTCTTTATATTTTACCAACTGCCCCAGCAATTATTTCCTTATAGACAATGACTATTTAACATTGACCTATATGCATCCATTAATGTGGCGCATAGTATGGCCTCAGTGTTCTTGACATCAGGTTTAGGGAGGGATACACAATAGAAATCATACACTAACCGCCTTACAAGCACAAGGCTGTCTGAAGCTGTGAGACAAGAAATCAGCATAGAAACTGTGGAAATAAATAGAAACAAAAGTGTGCTCAGTAGTTTCCACTGATGTGTAGAGGACTACCAACATGGATGAGAGAATACAGGCCAAAGGGCGAGCCTGGCTTGTCCACAAGCCAAAGGAGCAACAGTAAGATTAAGCAGTGACATGCAACCGAGTGCAGTGATGAGTACAGAGCAGACTTTTTCTATCACATTCCATTTTTGTTTGAGCCATTTGAATGGTTAAAGCACTTGACGTGTGCTGTACACCAGAGAAGACTGGTGGGAGGAGCTATAGGATGACGGGGTCATTGTAATGGCTGGAATGGAATACATGTGGTTTACATGTGTTTGATGTGTTTGATACTGTTCCATTAATTCCATTTCAGCCATTACAAAGACCCCGTCCTCCTATAGCTCCTCCCATCAGCTTCCCCTGCTGTAAACTGACTACACATCACGTGTAGTTTACTCTGTCCAAACAAACAGCGGGCTAGTCATAAATTGGAATGCCCTTGGGACGTGAGGAGACACCATAAGAGGCAGTGTTGTTGAAGTACATGTGGTGTCCAGGTCAGGAGTACAATGCTGAGATTTCTTCTTCTTGTTGGATACAGAGACTTTTTGAGAGGGGAGAGGTTGGATGCTGTGCCTGACATTTACAGTATTTTAGGTCTGTGACACTAGTATATCATTTTATAACAACCATATGGTGAATTGACGCTAACTAAATGTATGTCGTGATGTAGTTGTTCCTGGTGCACCACTAGCCATAGCCGTGCAGTTTATAGATATTTACAGTACCCTACTATTTTCTCTATACATTATAGGGCCACAAGTCATTAGAGAATGCTGATCGTTCTCTCTAGGCCTCTTCACAGTGATGTACTGTATACCATACACTACTACATGTTGTTTGTCTCCCCTGCCTTCTCTCTCAGGCCTGTTCAGTCACACATGTTGACTGTGGTTCAGCCAGGCCTCTAGAGAGACTGTCTTCAGAAAGGGTGTAACAGTCAAACACGTCCTGGGCTCCTCTGACACCAAAGTCAAGAGTCTTCTGTTTGAACCTGGACTCCCTTCCTGCAGCTCTCCCGTGGACTGACCTGCGACCCATACACTTCAGACACAGCCAGCCATGCAGGAAGATGGAGAGAAAGGAGGGAGAGAGATAGAAAGAGAGGGAGAGAAACAGAGACAGAGAGAGAGAGAGAGAGAGAGAGAGAGAGGATGGAGAAAGACACAGAGAGCAAGGGGGAAAGAAAGAGAGAGTAAGAGAGAGCAAGAGGAAGACAGAGAGAGGGAGAGAGAGAGGGAGAGAGCGGGAGAGAGAGCAAGGGAGAAAGGGTGAGAGAGAGAGAGAGCAGGAGAAAAAGAGGGAGAGAGAGAGATAGAGAAAGCGAGAAAGAAATGGAAAGAACAAGGAAGTGAGTCTCGCTGAGAGTTGGCCTCGCCTTGATGTATTGTAGATTGTCAGAAATAAAGCCTTTGTTTATGTTTGCCAGGTTAACCGTTCTTTGGAACTCTCTCTGCGCTTGACCCATCAGTCATTACAATCAACACTACACAGAAGGGATGTGGGCTGCTGTGGAAGAATGGAAAAAATGAACACTGGACCTGTTGACTTGGATGAGCAGCTATAAAAGAATCCTTGATAACCTTGTATGAAATAATTCATTTTGAAATGTCCTTTTAATGTAACTATTCTTGCTAGAATAGGCTTAGTTGCTAAAACCCTTGAAATCACGGGATTACCTCAATATTTCTAATTTAGATATCGCCTCAAGCACAGCAGAGACTCATTTCCTGACATGCCCAAATTAATGAAAAAGATAATTTGTTACAATGAGTAAATTGCACACACACACACACACACACACACACACACACACACACACACACACACACACACACACACACACACACACACACACACACACACACACACACACACACACACACACACACACAGAATGGGAATGGGGCCACAGATATACAATGTCTTCGGAAAGTATTTAGACCCCTTGACTTTTTCCACATTTTGTTACGTTTCAGCCTTATTCTAAAATGGATTTTTTTTTAGATCATCAGCAATCTATACAGAAAACCCCCTAATGACAAAGCAACATTATTATTATTATTTATTTGCAAATGTATTACAAGTAAAAACTTATTTACATAAGTATTCAGACCCTGCTATGAGACTCAAAATTGAGCTCAGGTACATCCTGTTTCCTGTTACCTCATCCTGAGGCAAAGATCTGGAGAAGGGTATCAAAATATGGCTGCAGCATTGAAGGTCCTCAAGAACACAGTGGCCTCCATCAAATGGAAGAAGTTTGGAACCTCCAAGACTCTTCCTAGAGCTGGCCTCCCGGCCAAAATGAGCAATCAAGGGAGAAGGGCCTTGGTCAGGGAGGTGACCAAGAACCCGATGGTCACTCTGACAGAGCTCTAGAGTTCCTCTGTGGAGATGGGAGAACCTTCCAGAAGGACAACCATCTCTGTTGCACTCCACCAACCAAGCCTTTATGGTAGTGGCCAGACAGAAGCCACTGCTCAGTAAAAGGCACATGACAGCCTGCTTGGAGTTTGCCTAAAGGCACCTAAAGACTCTCAGACCATGAGAAATAAGATTCTCTGGTCTGATGAAACCAAGATTGAACTCTTTGGCCTGAATGCCAAGAGTCATGTCTGGAGGAAACCTGGCACCATCCCTACGGTGAAGCATGGTGGTGGCAGCATCATCCTGTGGGGATGTTTTCCAGCATTGGGACTGGGAGACTAGTCAGGATTGAGGAAAATATGAACGGAGTAAAGTACAGAGATCCTTGATGACAACCTGTTCTGGAGAGCTCAGGACCTCAGTCTGGGGTGAAGGTTCACCTTCCAACAGAACAACAACCCTAAGCACACAGCCAAGACAATGCAGGAGTGGCTTCAGGACAAGTCTCTGAATGTCCTGGAGTGATCTGGCCAGAGCATGGACTTGAACACGATCAAACATCTCGGGAGAAACCTGAGAATAGCTGTCCAGCAACACTCCCCATCCAACTTGACAGAGCTTGAGAGGATCTGCAGAGAAGAATGTCAGAAACTCCCAAAATACAGATGTGCCAAGCTTGTAGTGTCATACCCAAGAAGACTCAATGCTGTAATTTGCTGCTAAAGGTGCTTCAACAAAGTACTGAGTAAATGGATACTTGTGAAAATGTGTTATTTCAGTTTAATATTTTTTATAATTTAGCAAAAAATTCTAAAAACATCTTTTTGCCTTGTCATTATGGGGTATTGTGTGTAGATTGATGAGAAAAAATATATATTTTAGAATAAGGCTTAACAAAATGTGAACAAAGTCAAAGGGTCTGAATACTTTCCGAAGGCACTTTCACTATGTTTTTGTGACTAATGTGTTGAACGTACTACTCTTCAAGATATAATACTTTTGTGATGAGAACAGGAAAATCTAAAACAAATGTGTGGATGTCTTACAAGTTCTCAGGAAATGCATTTTCACAGTTCACTGCAATACAAACCCCAGATCATAAAAAGAACAACAAGCGTCATGACATCAGTGCAAATCCATGAGCCCTAACAAATGATGAGCAGCCTTCCTTAAAGCCATCTAATCAAAACAAATCTGCCAGCCAGAAGCAGCCAATCATAACGGAACCACAATCTCTTATTGACAGAGTCTTCCTGGGTATAAACCAATGGATGCATCTCTCATTGGAGGACAGGAATGGGTCTGTTTAGAGGTAAACTGTTCATAACCAGGAAGAACAACCTTATGTAGGAGAGAAAGAGGGAGGGGAGGAAACATTACACAAATAAAATGTATGTGTTACATAGGGTTTCCAATTAGGATCAGCACATTCTGAATGCTGGACTGAGTGTAACCAAGTGTTTTCCAACTGGTGTTGGTGAAGGAGTGTTTCAAAGTAGCCATTTCAGTGGTTTGTCAAAGAGTAAATTAGCTAGATGAAATAGGGAGAAAAGCCCTATTAATCACTAATGGTAAAATGCTGATAAGGCAAGGCCCCCACACTCCACAGCCCATATCCTTTCCCTCGAAGCTTCTGCATCTGTCACAGACTCAGAGCAGATGTTCCTATGGGATGGCAGCAGGCAGACACCCCCTACCCAGCTACCCCCCACCAGTTAACCCTCCCTGATAGGGAGAGCTGATACCCCTCACCCCCTGAAAGCCTGTATATCCACTTCATTACCTCTCATCTACAGACTTTCCTTTCAGAAAGTATTCATACCCCTTGACTTATTCCACATTTTGTTGTGTTACAGCCAGATTTAAAAATTGATTAAATATATTATGTTTTTCTCTGCCATTTACACATAATACCCCATAATGACAAAGTGAAAACATGTTTTTTAGAAATTCTTGCACATTTATTGAAAATTAAATACAAAAATATCTAATTTACATTAGTATTCACACCCCTGAGTAGGAATTACAGCTGTGAGTCTTTCTGGGTAAGTTTCTAACAGCTTTGGACACCTGGATTGTACAAACTCTTCAAGCTCTGTCAAGTAGGTTGTTGATCATTGCTAGATAGATATGTTCAAGTCTTTCCATAGATGTTCAAGCCGATGTAAAACTATAACTAGCCCATTCAGGAACATTCAATGTCATCTATGTTTAGGTTATTGTCCTGCTGAAAGGTGAATTTGTCTCCCGGTGTCTAGGATTTTGCCTGTGCTTCTGCATTAGCTACATTCGGTTTATTTTTTTACCCCAAAAAAACTCCCTAGTCTTTGCCAATGACAAGTATATCCATAACATGATGCAGCCACCACCCTGCTTGAAAATATGAGGAGTGGGACTCAGTGATGTGTTGTGTTGGATTTGCCCCCAACATAACGCTTTCTATTCAGGACATGAAGTACATTTCTTTTCCACAATCTTTGCAGTTTTACTTTAGTGCCTTATTGAAAACTAGATTTGTGTTATGGAATATGTTTCATTCCGTACAGGCTTCCTTCTTTTCACTCTATCAATTAGGTTGGTATTGTGGAGTAACTACAATGTAGTGGACCCATCCTCTGGAACTGGTTTAAAGTCTCCATTGGCCTCATGTTGAAATCTGGTTTCCTTCCTCTCCGGCACCTCAGTTAGAAAGGACTCCTGTATCTTTGTAGTGACTGGGTGCTGTGATACATCATCCAAGTGTAATTAATAACTTCACCATGCTTAAAATTGATATTCAATGTCTGCTCTCTTTTTTACCCATCCACATATGGGTGCCCTTCTTTGTGAGGCATTGGAAAACCTCCTTTATCTTTGTGTTTGAATATGTCTTTGAAATTCACTGCTCGACTGAGGGACCATACAGATAATTGTATGTGTGGGGTATAGAGATGAGGTAGTCATTCAAAAATCATGTTAAACACTATTATTGCACACATAGTGAGTCCATGCAAATTATGATGTGGCTTGTTAATTAAGCACGTTTTTACTCCTGAACTTATTTATGCTTTCCATAACAAAGGGGTTGAATACTTATTGACTCAAAACGTTTCAGCTTTTCATTTTTAATTCATTTGTAAACATTTTGAAAAACATATTTCCACTTTGACATTATGGGGTATTGTGTGTAGGCCAGTGAAACAAAATCTCAATTGAATCCATTTAAAATTCAGGCTGTAACACAACAAAATGTGGAAAAAGTCAAGGGGTGTGAATAATTTTTGAAGGCACTGTAAGTTGGGAGACACGGAGGTGTGGCTCCAACTGTTAGCTTTACTGAACAGTAATGTATATGGTGATGACATGTTGTACATGACTGGCTGAACAGGCTGACGGGGAGACTAGGCCGACAGCAGGACACTGACGGAAACAACAAAAAGGGGTTGAACTTGCTGGGTAAGCAGAGACAGTGTGGAACCCTAACCCTACATACAACTGTATAATCTGTCTCATAGTGATGGTGTGGATCAGAATAAACATTGTTGCATCACAGTGAAAATGATGTGTACCGTAAATATGTTTCAGCCACTGGTTACATTTGAACCATTGTCCATTTGCAAGTATTATTTCCACATACTTTCTAGAAATGTCCATGGTGTCAAACGACCACCCCTCATCACTGTCAAACGCTCCCTAAAACACTTCTGTGAGCAGGCCTTTCTAATTGACCTGGCCCGGGTATCCTGGAAGGACATTGACCTCATCCCGTCAGTTGAGGATGCCTGGTCATTCTTTAAAAGTAACTTCCTCACCATTTTAGATAAGCATGCTCCATTCAAAAAATGCAGAACTAAGAACAGATACAGCCCTTGGTTCACCCCAGACCTGACTGCCCTCGACCAGCACAAAAACATCCTGTGGCGGACTGCAATAGCATTGAATAGTCCCCGTGATATGCAACTGTTCAGGGAAGTCCGGAACCAATACACGCAGTCAGTCAGGAAAGCTAAGGCCAGCTTCTTCAGGCAGAAGTTTGCATCCTGTAGCTCCAACTCCAAAAAGTTCTGGGACACTGTGAAGTCCATGGAGAACAAGAGCACCTCCTCCCAGCTGCCCACTGCACTGAGGCTAGGTAACACGGTCACCACTGATAAATCCATGATTATCGAAAACTTCAATAAGCATTTCTCAACGGCTGGCCATGCCTTCCGCCTGGCTACTTCAACCTCGGCCAACAGCTCCGCCCCCCCCCCCCCCCGCAGCTCCTCGCCCAAGCCTCTCCAGGTTCTCCTTTACCCAAATCCAGATAGCAGATGTTCTGAAAGAGCTGCAAAACCTGGACCCGTACAAATCAGCTGGGCTTGACAATCTGGACCCTCTATTTCTGAAACTATCTGCCACCATTGTCGCAACCCCTATTACCAGCCTGTTCAACCTCTCTTTCATATCGTCTGAGATCCCCAAGGATTGGAAAGCTGCCGCAGTCATCCCCCTCTTCAAAGGGGGAGACACCCTGGACCCAAACTGTTACAGACCTATATCCATCCTGCCCTGCCTATCTAAGGTCTTCGAAAGCCAAGTCAACAAACAGGTCACTGACCATCTCGAATCCCACCGTACCTTCTCCACTGTGCAATCTGGTTTCCGAGCCGGTCACGGGTGCACCTCAGCCACACTCAAGGTACTAAACGATATCATAACCGCCATCGATAAAAGACAGTACTGTGCAACCGTCTTCATCGACCTTGCCAAGGCTTTCGACTCTGTCAAACACCATATTCTTATCGGCAGACTCAGTAGCCTCGGTTTTTCGGATGACTGCCTTGCCTGGTTCACCAATTACTTTGCAGACAGAGTTCAGTGTGTCAAATCGGAGGGCATGCTGTCCGGTCCTCTGGCAGTCTCTATGGGGGTGCCACAGGGTTCAATTCTCGGGCCGACTCTTTTCTCTGTGTATATCAATGATGTTGCTCTTGCTGCGGGCGATTCCCTGATCCACCTCTACGCAGACGACACCATTCTATATACTTTCGGCCCGTCTTTGGACACTGTGCTATCTAACCTCCAAACAAGCTTCAATGCCATACAACACTCCTTCCGTGGCCTCCAACTGCTCTTAAACGCTAGTAAAACCTAATGCATGCTTTTCAACCGGTCGCTGCCTGCACCCGCATGCCCGACTAGCATCACCACCCTGGATGGTTCCGACCTAGAATATGTGGACGTCTATAAGTACCTAGGTGTCTGGCTAGACTGCAAACTCTCCTTCCAGACTCATATCAAACATCTCCAATTGAAAATCAAATCAAGAGTCGGCTTTCTATTCCGCAACAAATCCTCCTTCACTCACGCCGCCAAGCTTACCCTAGTAAAACTGACTATCCTACCGATCCTCGACTTCGGCGATGTCATCTACAAAATGGCTTCCAACACTCTACTCAGCAAACTGGATGCAGTCTATCACAGTGCCATCCGTTTTGTCACTAAAGCACCTTATACCACCCACCACTGCGACTTGTATGCTCTAGTCGGCTGGCCCTCGCTACATATTCGTCGCCAGACCCACTGGCTCCAGGTCATCTACAAGTCCATGCTAGGTAAAGCTCCGCCTTATCTCAGCTCACTGGTCACGATGGCAACACCTATCCGTAGCACGCGCTCCAGCAGGTGTATCTCACTGATCATCCCTAAAGCCAACACCTCATTTGGCCGCCTTTCGTTCCAGTACTCTGCTGCCTGTGACTGGAACGAATTGCAAAAATCGCTGAAGTTGGAGACTTTTATCTCCCTCACCAACTTCAAACATCAGCTATCTGAGCAGCTAACCGATCGCTGCAGCTGTACATAGTCTATTGGTAAATAGCCTTTTTCACCTACCTCATCCCCATACTGTTTTTATTTATTTACTTTTCTGCTCTTTTGCACACCAATATCTCTACCTGTACATGACCATCTGATCATTCATCACTCCAGTGTTAATCTGCAAAATTGTAATTATTTGCCTACCTCATGCCTTTTGCACACATTGTATATAGACTCCCCCTTTGTTTTCTACTGTGTTATTGACTTGTTAATTGTTTACTCCATGTGTAACTCTTTGTTGTCTGCTCACACTGCTATGCTTTATCTTGGCCAGGTCGCAGTTGCAAATGAGAACTTGTTCTCAACTAGCCTACCTGGTTAAATAAAGGTGAAATAAAGATGGAAAAAAAGAAGAAGCCTGTATGTAACAGCAGGAAAGGCTGAGTTTCTGTGAAGGTGGGTCAAGGTCACAGAATCTCACAGGATCAGGCATTATTATACAGCCCTAAGATTGCAATGACTGGAATTAATGCTGCTGATTTACTAGACTGAAAATGTTGAACACCAACACACACACAGACACACACAGCAAGAGAGACAGAAAGAGAGACAGGAAGAGAAAGGAAAGAGAGACAGAAAGAGAGACAGAAAGAGACTCAGGAAGAGACACAGAAAGAAAGAAGAAAGAGAGAAGAAAGAGATACAGAAAGAGAGACAGGAAGAGAGAGGAAAGAGAAACAGAAAGAGAGAGGAAAGAGAAACAGAGAGAGACAGAAAGAGACTCAGGAAGAGACAGAAAGAAAGAAGAAAGAGACACAGAAAGAGAGAAGAACAAGAGACAGGAAGAGACACAGAAAGAGAGACAGAAAGAGACTCAGGAAGAGACACAGAAAGAGACACAGAAAGAGACACAGAAAGAGACTCAGGAAGAGACACAGAAAGAGACACAGAAAGAGACACAGAAAGAGACACAGAAAGAGACACAGAAAGAGAGAAGAAAGAGACAGAAAGAGAGACAGGAAAAGAGAAGAAAGAGAGAGGAAAGAGAAACCGAAAGAGAGACAGAGAGACTCAGGAAGAGAAACAGAAAGTGAGAAGAAAGAGAGAAGAAAGAGATACAGAAAGAGAATGAAAGAGAGAAGAGAGACAGAAAGAGAGACACTCAAAGAGAAGAGAGATACAGAATGAGAGACAGAAAGAGAGACAGAGAGAGGGTCAGAAAGAGAAACAAAAAGAGAGACAGACAGAGAGAGAAAGAAAGAGAGAAATAAAGGGAGAAGAGAGACAGAAAGAGTGAAGAAAGAGAGACAGATGGAGATACAGAAAGACACACAGAAAGAGAGACAGAGAGAGAGAGACAGAAATTGAGAAGAAAGAGAGAATTAAGAAATACATGAATAGAGAAAGAGAGACAGATAGAGAGACATAAAGAGAGAGAGAGAGAGATAGAGAGAATGATAGACAGAAAGAGATAAGGATAGACTTAGAGACAGAAATAGAGACAGAAAGACATACAGAAAGAGAGACAGAGAGAGAGACAGTATGATAGACAGAAAGAGATAAGGATAGACAGAGACAGAAATAGAGACAGAAAGACATACAGAAAGAGACAGAAAGAGAGACAGAGAGAGAGACAGAAATTGAGAAGAAAGAGAGAATAAAGAAAGACATGAATAGAGAAAGAGAAACAGAAAGAGAGACAGGAATAGAGACAGAAAGAGACATAAAGAGACAGAAAGATACAGAAGGAGAGATGAAAGAGAGACAGAAAGAGAAACTGAAAGAGAGAATAAGGAGAGATGGAAAGAGAGACAGAAAGAGAGAAGAACGAGAGACAGTAAGAGAGACAGAAAGAGAGACAGAAAGAGAGACAGAGAGAAGAATGATAGCCAGAAAAGGGACAGAAGGAGAGACAGAAACAGAGACAGAAAGTGAGAGGAAAGAGAGACAGAAAGAAAGAGGAAGGAAAGGAGGAAAGAGAGACAGAAAGTGTGACAGAAAGAGAGCCAGGAAGAGAGACAAAAAGAGATACAGGAATAGAGACAGAAAGAGAGACAGAAAGAGAATGAAAGAGAGAAGAGAGACAGAAAGAGATACACTCAGAGAAGAGAGATACAGAATGAGAGACAGAAAGAGTGAAGAAGGAGAGATAGAGACAGAAAGAAAGAAGAGAGAGAGAGACAAAAAGAGAGAAGAAAGAGAGACAGAAAGAGAGACAGAAAGAGTGACAAATAGAGACAGGTAGACAGAGAGAGAGACAGAAAGAGAGACAGAATGAGTGACAAATAGAGACAGGTAGACAGAGAGAGAGACAGAAAGAGAGACAGAAAGAGTGACAAATAGAGACAGGTAGACAGAGAGAGAGACAGAAAGAGAGACAGAATGAGTGACAAATAGAGACAGAAAGATACAGAAGGAGAGATGAAAGAGAGACAGAAAGAGAAACTGAAAGAGAGAATAAGGAGAGATGGAAAGAGAGACAGAAAGAGAGAATAAATCGATGCAGAGACAGAAAGAAAGAAGAGAGACAGGAAGAGAGACAGAAAGAAAGACAGAAAAGACAGAAAGAGAGACAGGAAGAGAGACAGAAAGAGACTTGAGAAGTGACAGAAAGAGAGAATAAATAGATGCAGAGGCAGAAAGTGAGACAGAAAGAGAGACAGAAAGAGAGACAGAAAGAGAGAAGAAAGAGAGATAGAAAGAGAGACTTGAAGAGTGACAGAAAGAGAGAATAAATCGATGCAGAGACAGAAAGAAAGAAGAGAGAGAGAGACAAAAAGAGAGAAGAAAGAGAGACAGAAGGAGAGACAGAAAGAGTGACAAATAGAGACAGGTAGAGACACAGGAAGAGACAGAAAGAGTGACAAATCGAGACAGGTAGAGAGAGAAAGAGAGACAGAAAGAGTGACAAATAGAGACAGGTAGAGAGACAGGAAGAGAGACAGAAAGAGTGACAAATAGAGACAGGTAGAGAGAGAAGTAGAGACAGAAAGAGAGACAGAAAGAGTGACAGAAAGAGAGAATAAATCGATGCAGACAGAAAGAAAGAAGAAAGAGAGAAATAGAGAAGAAAGAGAGTCAGAAAGAGAGACAGAAAGAGTGACAAATAGAGACAAGTAGTGAGAGAAAGAGAGACAGAAAGAGTGACAGAAAGAGTGACAAATAGAGACAGGTAGAGAGAGAACGAGAGACAGAAAGAGTGACAAATAGAGACAGGTAGAGAGACAGGAAGAGAGACAGAAAGAGAGAAGAAAGAGAGACAGGAAGAGAGACAAAAAGAGAGAAGAAAGACAGTCAGGAAGAGAGACAGAAAGAGAGACAGTAAGAGAGCCCGAAAGAGATACAGAAAGAGAGAAGAAAGAGAGACAAAAGAGAGACTTGAAGAGAGTTAGAAAGAGAGAATAAATAGTTGTAGAGAGACAGAATGAGACAGTAAGAGACAATGAATAGGTACTCTTTCCTCAATAAAGAGGAAAGAGACAGAAAGATAGAAGATAGACAGAAAGAGTGAGACAGGAAGAGAGAAGAAATAGATGCAGAGACAGAAGGAGATCCTGAAAAGAGAAGAAAGAGAGAAGAAGGAGAGATGGAAAGAGAGACAGAAAGAGAGAGAAAAAGAGGAGACAGAAAGAGAGAGAAAAGAGAGAGAGAGAGAGAGAGAGAGAGATAGAGGAGAGAAGAAAGAGAGACAGAATGATAGACTGATAGACTGAAAGAGAGAAGAGGGAGAGACAGAAAGAGAGACAGAAAGAGAGTAGAGACATGAAATACCTCAGCATGCTGTGATCATAATGCTGCCAGGCAGCACATCACCAGAGAGAAAGAGGGAGCAGAGAGAACTCACTAATGATCCTAACTTTATTCTGACATCGGTTTGCCTCTTATCACGGGATTGTCAGGAGATAGCTTATTTAGGGATGAGCAAATTGGTTGGAAATACACTGGAATATCCATCTAACTATCTAGGGATGCAAGAGAGGATTATCAGGGCTAGTATTTTGAGGATATTGCACAGTCAGAATGTCATGGATAACTACAACGACTTATTACAGTGCCATTAATCTCATGGATGGCAGTCAAAATGTATTTTGTGGATACAGTTCAAAGCTTTTCACAATTTTTCTCTCACGACAAAGAGCATATCACAGTCTTGGAAATAATTCAGGTGTACAGATATGAAGAACAGCTTTCCTTCCTCCCTCAGCTGATTAGCAGGGCGGTAAATCGGTCACCGTGATTGTCAGTCTCTCCCTGGTTGGTTTCACAGGGATTCATGTCCATAATTCTCTCTTTGTTAGAAACCAGCTCTGCCTCTGGGCCTGTGGCTGAGATGTAATCCTAAAATGAACTTTCAATAATCGCCCTACCGCACTGCCAGGGGGAAGACAGATGACCAGTTAACTGCTCCCTGCTGGGACTGCCTATGACACACACACACACACACACACACACACACACACACACACACACACACACGCACACACACACACACACACACACACACACACACACACACACACACACACACACACACACACACACACACACACACACACACACACACACACACACACACACACACACACACACACACACACACACACACACACACAAACACACACACACAAACACACACACCCCGTGAGAGGTTTACTGTATAGTCACAGGGCCTTGTGGGACAGTCCTGTCAAGGCCAGAGCAGACAAAGTGAGAGAGAGATATACTGTACTGTTATAAGGGCAGGGGTGACACTGACAGGACGGCCTGCATGACTCAAATGCAATGTCAGCTGTGAATGTACCACCAGGGTTATGTTAGTCTGGTGTGCCATGAGAAAGGGGCAGGGTTGAAAAACCATGAATAAAGAAAGAAAGTGAGGTTGTTTGACCAAAAACACTCTGTCTTGGCAATATGGAGTAGGTGAACTGTATATACGCTGACTGCCTTAGCTTTTGTTTGCTGGAGTCATACCATGTTTTGAATACAATGAATTATATGAATTTAAAATGGAACCTAGTTAGCTGTGACCATCAGGTTCCATTGACGTGCAGTACAGCCAACGAGAGAGTAATAAGAAGAGTATTTATGAGCTGCAGCTGTGTCACTGACATCTACATAACCTATTCATGAGTCTCATGATGGAATCACAGTCACCCTCCATTCCAATCTCACAGGTGACCGAGAAAGGGGTGGGGGGGAGGGAGAGAGAAAGAGAGACAGACAGAAAGAGGGAATTTGAATTTGAGAGAGATAGAGAGAGCAAGAAAGGAAGAGGGAGAAAGAGAGAAAGAAGGAGATGAGAGAGCGAGAGAGAGAGGTGCAGAGAGACACCGAGGTTGAGAAAAAGGGGAGTGTGATAGAGTGAGCAAGAGTAATTACCGGGGACAAAAGAAAGTATTTTAATAAACCTGGGCACCTCGTTCTCTTCCACACATAGCATAGCTTAAACCCTGTGCTCTGCATATCAATGCTCCAGACAGGTCACTGCTGGAATACACAATCTATACAGAGCGCAGGCCCAACAGGCCCCATGCTATTAGGAATTCCTCTACTACACAGGAGAGGATGGGGAGGAAAGGGAGCTTTGCACGGGCCCTGCGTAGAAATGAGGGGTAAAGGACTGACATGGGGTGTCCTGAGGGAGGATCTCTCTTTCTCTTCTCTTTCTCTCTAAGATCAGCTGTTCCCAAAATTGTGACCGGATTCATCCCTGGTAGTTACAGTTCATTTAGGTCCTAAGGTGCTTAGAGGCAACATCCATCTGCGACCACAATCGTTCCAGGTAAAGGTGGGAGGCGACAGGATTCCTTCCCATCTCCGGGAAAATGGCAGATGAAAGCCTGCTCTGACTGTGTGTGATGCAATGTCACCAAGGACACACAGTGACCATACCCTTGAGGTTTATAAGGACACACAGTGACCACCTACCTGGGGTTTACCATGGTTTACAAGGACATTGAGTGACCCCCACCCAAACACACCTAATCCCCCTCTGTGACTATTGCATTGAGTCTTTTTTGCACTGACTCTCTTACACTGGTCGTGTGCAAATACTCATATTGCATCCTAAATAATAGGCCCCAAAAAATTACGTTTTATGGTTTGTGACATTTTGGAAATCGAGTATACTTTAAATGCCCAGATGTCATAATCATTTCAGCTTTGACAACAGCTGATAATCAGATGTGGGGATGTGCTACTGAAATTAAACTAATTAGGCAAAACAACGCAATCGCGCATGACAACATAAAATGTTATAGTTTGTGAATTTTTGAAATTCGTGTATGATTTAAATGCCAGGATGTTATACTCATTTTGGCTCTTCATCGAGTAGAATTCAATGCACATTTTCCCACAATGCATTGGAAAATGTGGCCTGGGAGTGATAGGCCCTAGATCTGCTAAAGTATCCAAACAACAAAACGAGGCTAATTCATTGTGAACATGCCGAACAGCAAAGCTTCTGCGGTGGTATTGAAATATTTAAATTTTTTGTTATCTGTCAAACAATGCCGAGTATTGCATCATAGTCTACATCTTTGAAAATAAGAAAGTCCTATTTATTATTTTATTTTTCAAAGTGGATTTCTGTTTTCTGTTTTCTGTTTTCTAATTGAAAAGTGTTTCTTGTTGTTTTGGCCTTGGTCAGAGCTTTTAAACTAAATAGTAAACCATCTTTTGATTTGTGAATGTATCGGCACCGAGGACTCAGGATGTACCTGCGTTATTAATGTCATGTTAATCCGGCCTTTTGATTTGTGAATGTATCGGCACCGAGGACTCAGGATGTACCTGCGTTATTAATGTCATGTTAATCCGGCCTTTTGATTTCTGAATGTATCGGCACCGAGGACTCAGGATGTACCTGCGTTATTAATGTCATGTTAATCCGGCCTTTTGATTTGTGAATGTATCGGCACCGAGGACTCAGGATGTACCTGCGTTATTAATGTCATGTTAATCCGGCCTTTTGATTTGTAAATGTATCGGCACCGAGGACTCAGGATGTACCTGCGTTATTAATGTCATGTTAATCCGGCCTTTTGATTTCTGAATGTATCGGCACCGAGGACTCAGGATGTACCTGCGTTATTAATGTCATGTTAATCCGGCCTTTTGATTTGTGAATGTATCGGCACCGAGGACTCAGGATGTACCTGCGTTATTAATGTCATGTTAATCCGGCCTTTTGATTTGTGAATGTATCGGCACCGAGGACTCAGGATGTACCTGCGTTATTAATGTCATGTTAATCCGGCCTTTTGATTTGAACAAATAGATTGTTTTAGTTTTGTAGACTAGGCTACCTTTTTCATTATTTCATTCATGGATCAAGCCTTATCAGCCTTTTCGCTCTCATTCCCAATGATCAGTGCTTTAGTTAATTATGTTGCTGTTCAGAGGTTCTGAATTTGCGATGCACTCAGCTGTCCACGTTTTTTTGTGCAATAGCTTTTTGATTTGAACATTTGGAAAGTTTTGATGTGTTTACTAGGCTATTTGTGTCACACCCTGATTGTGTCACACCCTGATCTGTTTCACCTGTCTTTGTGCTTGTCTCCACCCCCATCCAGGTGTTGCCCATCATCCCCATTATCCCCTGTGTATTTATACCTGTGTTCTCTGTTTGTCTGTTGCCAGTTTGTTTTGTTTCCCTCCTCCTGCCTGTTTCTTGCTCCTGTTTTCTAGTCCTTCCCGGTTCTGCCTGTCCTGACCCTGAGCTTGCCTGCCGTTCTGTACCTTACCCCACCTTACTGGATTACTGACCCCCGCCTGCCCTGACCCTGACCCTGAGCCAGCCTGACCCTGAGCCTGCCTGCCGTTCTATACCTTACCCCACCTTACTGGGTTAATGACCCCTGCCCTGACCCTGACCCTGAGACTGCCTGCCGTTCTGTACCTTACCTCACCTTACTGGATTACTGACCCCTGCCTGCCCTGACCCTGACCCTGAGCCTGCCTGCCGTTCTGTACCTTACCCCACCTTACTGGGTTACTGACCCCTGCCTGCCCTGACCCTGAGCCTGCCTGCCTTTGACCTGTCGCTTGCCTGCCGCTGTATTAGAATTAAACTTTAGTTTCTTCAACACTGTCTGCATCTGGGTCACACCTGAAACGTGATCATTTGATTTAATGTATGTACTGTATGTTGCAGCACTTTGGTATGTGTTAAAATGTAACAAAATGATCTGTTTCTGTCTTCAGCCCTTTTAAATAGGATAGATGGGCTATATGGGTACGGTATAGGTCCAATGTGATAGTCTGTCTTTAACCAGCCTGAGTAGCTCTATTCAGTGGTTAGAGAAATTAATCCAATTGGAAAATGAGTTTTATCAGGCTGGTTAATGCGATGCATGTCTGTTGATTTGGAAGAATCCACCTGCTCTCAGCCTCACACCACCTACTCATCCAATCAGGAGCTGCTACTGCGTTGTGATGTACCATACTGCATACTTTATACCAAACAGTATGTACTAAAATAGTATACGATGATGAGTACATTGTGTGTAGTACGCTAGTATTGGGACATGGCTACTGACTCTACCCACACACTCACACGTACTTACACTGACACTCAAACACACATACACACACTACATACGCTCTCACACACAAAACACAAACTCATGCATATTGACGTCATACACGCACACACACATACACACACTTTTACACTCCACATATGCTGCTGCTACTCTTTTTATTATCTATCCTGATCTAGTCACTTCTACCCCTACCAACATTTGCAGTACAGGTCAAAAGTTTGGACACACCTACTCATTCAAGGGTTTTTCTTTATTTTTTAAAACTATTTTTTACATTGTAGAACAATAGTGAAGACATCAAAACTATGAAATAACACATATGGAATCATGTAACTGAAAAAGTGTTAAACAAATCAAAATATATTTTAGATTTGAGATTCTTCAAAGTAGCCACCCTTTGCCTTGACAGCTTTGCACACTCTTGGCATTCTCTCAACCTGAGGTAGTTACCTGGAATGCTTTTCCAACAGTCTTGAATGGAGATCCCACATATACTGAGCACTTGTTGGCTGCTTTTCCTTCACCCTGCAGTCATCCCAAAACATCTCAAGTGGGTTGAGGTTGGGTGATTTTGGAGGCAAGGTCATCTGATGCAGCACTCTCCTTCTTGGTCAAATAGTCCTTACACAGCCTAGAGGTGTGTTGGGTCATTGTCCTATGGAAAACAAATGACAGACCCACTAAGCGCAAACCAGATTGGATGGCGTATGGCTGCAGAATGCTGTGGTAGCCATGCTGGTTGAGTGTAAATCACAGACGGTGTCACCAGCAAAGCACCCCCACAACATCACACCACCTCCATGCTTCACGGTGGGAACCACACATGCGGATATCATCAGTTCACCTACTCTGCATCTCACAAAGACATGGAGGTTGGACCCAAAAAATCTAACATTTGGACTTAACAGAGCAAAGGACAGATTTCCACCAGTCTAATGTCCATTGCTTGTGTTTATTGACACAAGCAAGTCTCTTCTTATTATTGGTGTTCTTTAGTAGTGGTTTCTTTGCAGCAATTGAAGGCCTCCTCTGAACAGTTGATGTTGGGATGTGTTCGTTACTTGAACTCTGTGAAGCATTAATTTGGGCTGCAATCTAAGGTGCAGTTAAAACTTCTTCAGGATCAGTTTCCCCTCCACAGGAATGGTTGAGCTAATGTAGGCTAATGCGATTAGCATGAGGTAGTAAGTAACAAGAACATTTCCCAGGACATAGACATATCTGATATTGGCAGAACACTTAGATTATTGTTAATCTAACTGCACTGTCCAATTTACAGTAGCTATTACAGTGCTATACCATCCTATACCATGCTATTGCTTGAGGAGAGTGCAACATTTTGAACATGAAAAGTTATTAATAAACAAATTAGGCTCATTTGGGCAGTCTTGATACAAAATTGTTAACATAAATGCAATGGTTCATTGGATCAGTCTAAAATTTTGCACATACACTGATGCCATCTAGTGGCTAACATCTAAATTGCATCTGGGCTGGAATAATACATTATGGCCTTTCTCTTGTGTTTCAAATTTGATGTTACAAAAAAATACAAAAGAATGGTTGCTTTTTTCTTTGTATTGTCTTTTACCAAATCTATTGTGTTATATTCTACTACATTCCTTTCACATGTCCATAAACCCCAAAGTATTTCCTTTCAAATAGTACCAAGAATATGCATATCCTTGCTTCAGGGCCTGAGCTACAGGTAGTTAGATTTGGGTATGTCATTTTAGGTGAAAATTGAAAAAAAGGGGCTAATCTTTAAGAGGTTTTAATTGCCGATTTCTGAGGCTGGTAACTCTAACGAACTTATTCTTTGCAGTACAGGCAACTCTGGGTCTTCCTTTCCTGTTGTGGTGGTCCTCATCTTAGCGCTTGATGGTTTTTGCAACTGCACTTGAAGAAACTTTCCAAGTTCTTGAAATTTTCTGGATTGACTGATCTTCATGTTTTAAAGTAATGATGTGCTGTCATTTCTCTTTGCTTATTTGACCTGTTCTTTCCATAATATTGACATACCAACCCTACCTTGTCACAACACAACACAACTGATTGGCTCAAACCCATTAAAAAGGAAAGGGTGGCTACATTGCGAATCTCAAATATAAAATATTGTTTAGCACTTTTTTGGTTACTACATGATTCCATATGTGTTATTTCATGTTTTGATTCTACAACGAAGAAAATAGTAAAAATAAAGAAAATACCTGGAATGAGCCAGTGTGTCCAAACTTTTGACTGGTTCTGTACATATTACCTCAATAACCTCAACTACCTCGTACCCCTGCATATTGACTCGATACCGGTACTCCTTGTATATAGCCTCGTTATTATTTTATTGTGTTACTTCGCACTGAGAGAAAGGGTCTTATCGGCTCTTAACCAACCATGCGATTTTGTTATTTTTTTCGCATTGTTCGTAATTTGTTTTGTACATAATGTTGCTGCTACCGTCTCTTATGACCGAAAAGAGCTTCTGGACATCAGAACTGCGATTACTCACCTCAGATTAGACAAAGAGTTTTTCTTCAATGAGCCAGACGGGAGGAATATACTACAGACACCCAACCAGGCCCTGATCCTCGTCATTCGCTGTAGAAGGTAATGGAGATTTTGCGGAAAAAGATCAGTGTGCCTTGTGAGGAAACGTCAACGTGTGGCTAATCTGCCTTGGCTTTTAGTCCTGCTCACTAACGTTCACTTGCTGGAAAATAAATGGGACAAACTGAAAGCACATTTACCCTACCAATTTGACATTAAAAACTGTAATATCTTATTTTTCACAGAGTCGTGGCTGAACAACGACATTAAGAACATACACTCTATCGGCAGGATAGAACAGCAGCCTCTGGTAAGACACTGGGCGGGGGCCTATGCATATATGCAAACAACAACTGGTGCACGATATCTAAGGAAGTCTCAAGGTTTTGCTCACCTGAGGTAGAGTATGTCATGATAAGCTGCAGACCACACTATCTACCTAGAGAGTTTTCATCTGTATTTTTCTGTAAAATTGCACTAAATGAGCTGTATACCGCCATGAGCAAACAGGAAAACTCTCATCCAGAGGTGGTGCTGCTAGTGACCGGGGACTTTAATGCAGGGAAACTTAAATCAGTTTTATGTAATTTCTTTCAGCACGTTAAATATGCAACCGTAGGGAAAACAATTCTGGACAACCTTTACTCCACACACAGAGACACGTACAAAGCTTTCCCTCACAACATCTGCACTGAGCTAAAGGGTAGAGCTGCCGCTTTCAAGGAGCAGGACTCTAACCTGGACGCTTATAAGAAATCCCGCTATAGCCTCTGACGAACGATCAAACAGACAAAGCATCAATACAGGACTAAGATCGAATCACACTACACCGAATCCGATGCTCGTCAGATGTGGCAGGGCTTGCAAACTATTACAGACTTACAAAGGGAAGCACAGCCAAGAGATGCCCAATGACACGAGCCTACCAGACGAGCTAAATTACTTCTATGCTCGTTTCGAGGAAAGTAACACTGAAACATGCATGAGCATTAGCTTTTCGGACGACTGTGTGATCACGCTCTCCGCAGCCCATGTGAGTAAGACCTTTAAACAGGTCAACATTCACAAGGCCGCAGGACCAGACGTATTACCGGAACGTGTACTCTGATCATGCTCTGACCAACTGGCAAGTGTCTTCACTGACATTTTCAATCTTTCCCTGTCTGAGTCTGTAATATGTTTCAAGCAGACCACCATAGTTCCTGTTCCCAAGAACACTAAGGTACCCTGCCTAAATGACTACCGACCTGTAGCACTCATGTCTGTAACTATGAAATGCTTTGAAGCCTGGTCATGGCTCATCAACACCATTATCCCAGAAACCCTAGACCCACTCCAATTTGCATATCACATCAACAGATCCACAGATGATGCAATCTCAATTGCACTCCACACTGCCCTTTCACACCTGGACAAAAGGAACACCTATGTGAGAATGCTATTCATTGACTACAGCGCAGCGTTCAACACCATAGTGCCCTCAAATCTCATCACTAAGCTAAGGACCCTGGAACTAAACACTTCCCTCTGCAACTGGATCCTGGAATTCCTGACGGGCCTCGCCAGGTGGTAAGGGTAGGTAGCAACACATCCGCCACTCTGACCCTCAACATGGGCGCCCCTCAGGTGTGGGTGATCAGTCCCCTCCTGTACTCCCTGTTCACTCATGACTGCACAGCCAGGCATGACTCCAACACCATCATTAAGTTTGCTGATGACACAACAGTGGTAGGCCTGATCACCGACAACGATGAGACAGCCTATAGGGAGGAGGTCAGAGACCTGACCGTGCGATGCAAGGACAACAGCCTCTCCCTCAATGTGATCAAGACAAAGGAGACGATTGTGGACTACAGAAAAAGAAGGACCGAGCACGCACCCATTCTCATCAACGGGGCTGCAGTGGAGCAGGTTGAGAGCTTCAAGTTCCTTGGCGTCCACATCACCAACAAGCTATCATGGTCCAGGCACACCAAGACAGTGGTGAAGAGGGCATGACAAAACCTATTCCCCCTCAGGAGACTGAAAAGATTTGGCATTGGTCCTCAGAACCTCAAAATGTTTTACAGCTGCACCATTGAGAGCATCCTGACAGGTTGCATCACTGCCTGATATGGCAACTGAACTGTTTGGTCTCTGGCACTATAGAGGGTAGTGTGTACAGCCCAGTACATTAGCGCATGTGACAAATAAAATGTATTTTTGTTTTATTTGAATATAAGAAAGGGAAGATTAAACAAGTGATCAAGGACAAGGTACAGGCTTCCAAGACACTTCTGTGAGCCATGTCCTGGTCTTGACATTAACATGACAGTCACTAACACTAAGTATAAAATAGTGAGCTGGAGGACAACACCACCCACCCCAGGCCGTGTACAAAACTCTTTTTGTGAGTCTCTCTCTGTTAGACCACCTGCCACTCACCCAGTGCCCAGAATGTCAGTTGTGTAGTTTCGTAAGCACACCAATGTGTCTAGTCACTTATCGCTGATCACTACAGCAGTTTACTGTACATACAGTGTACATCACCACACCAGTCTACATACAGTGTACATCACTACACCAGTCTACTGTACATACAGTGTACATAACTACACCAGTCTACATATATTCCCCTTCTTTGTAAGTGCACCCTCTGCTAGAGGACCTGCCTCTCACCCAGGGCCCAGGGCCCATAATCACTGCATTAAACATAATAATGGAAAATGCATCATAATCAATCAGCTATTGCTAGGCTAAGCCAGGCCGCTGTCTACGGAGCAGTAAGGTTGAATGTAAGGGGACCCATAACTCCACAGCAGAGCCCCATGCTGCAGCACAGGGACAGGGAGGACCAGGCCATTAGTACCTGTCTGAGTGATGAATGGTCCTTAAGTACAGGTTCCTTGCAAACCGCCGCCAGCTCGTCTCTATGGGGACGGACGAAGGCCACCTCAGTGGCCGTCTGGCCTGTGATTAACACAGGCAGCCCATGAAGGGTTAAGTCAATATGTAGGGTTAGCTGGTTAGCCAGGAGGGGAATTAGCCAGGTGTGGTTAGACCCTGAGTGATAAGTAGTACTTTCTACTGCGTATATATTCCGGGGTCAGGGGTCACAACTAGGGCTGTGCTTAACAGAGATGGGGTTACAGGGCAAGGGCAAAGAACGAAAACATCAATGAACATTATAGTTGCTGCTATAGGGAGTGATCTAAAGGACCCCCGAAGGAGACTCCTTCAGAGGTTATTTAATTTGTTTGGTCAAGCAAACCAGACAACAAAATACTAACACAATGTTATTGAACAGATTTATTCTGTTTTTATCATTGCCATATGCTCCGACAGCACACTCCACAATGCTTTGTAAAACCCACACAGCAAATGATATTGAACTGACATGAACTGATGTGTCTTGGCCAAGCCTGTATAGAAATACGCTTGTTGTAAATGTTTTATTTTAGAGTGAAAGCAGGGTATTATTTCCCCCATCACACATACAGGAAAGGGAAATAATTGTCCAATTAGTTACACTGTTTGCAAAGAGAATGGTTTTCTGTCATGCGACCCGTTCCACCCATTTCCATGTGTACAGTATGTGGAGGTGTGGTCTTGAAACAGGGTGGAGGCTGCTGGAGAGACAGAGAGGCATTGACCTAATGATGAAGATGATGAGGATATGAAAACGGACTGATTGATGCTCAATATTACAGTGGCTCAGTCAGTAGCTATTCTAGAAGTAACCACACCCTCCCAGCATTTCTCTACAGTTTTTTCTATCATTAGAAAACATGTATTCGTTTTTGTTTGTGTCTTTGCTATGGACAGAAACTGGGAAGAACTGAGATCTAGCAGTATGTTGGTTATGTTCAGTAATGCTTCATCTGCACTTTTCCCAGCCACGCTCCAACGAGCCCCGACTGGAATGACGTGTAAATAAATAGCTGCAGCATGTTGTCTTGTCTCCCCACTAAACAAGGAAATATACAAACTTCTGATTGTACATGGAGGAGAAAATTGCTGCAGTCATTGCCAAACCAGCTGTGGATTTTTTTCTGCTTGCCTGGACACATTCCTCAGGCTTCCCAGACTCTAATTATTCTCTCTCTCTCTCTCTCTCTCTCTCTCTCTGGGTGTGTGCGTGTGTGTGTGTTTGGTAGATAAAGCATGTGTAGGAATGACCTCTCTTACCCGTCATTATTTACAGTACAGAACTGCTGTCCCTCACACAGCTGCCACTAAAGGTATTATTATTATTATAGATTAGTAACAGTGCAATAATTCAGCTTATTACTACATTACTACAGTAATCAAAATGTTAGGGCCATAAATGTTGTCTGTAACTTCAACAAACACGACCTCAAATATGGCAGACACTGGAAAAATATAATTAGGGTACTAAAAAATGATAAAAGAGGATAGAGTAAATCACATCTTAGGCTTTGGTTAGACAGCTCTGATCTCTGGGTCCACAGTCTTGTCCATACTATTGACAGTGAACCCACAAACAGCCCTGATGAAATAGGTATTTGGTCCCTCCGTCCCTTTGGTCCAGATCCTGTAGAGAGAAACCACACACTCAGCGAACTACACGCTAGGCAGACTTCACGCTCGGCTAACTACACGCTCGGCTAACTACGCGCTCGGCTCACTACGCGCTCGGCTCACTACGCGCTCGGCTCACTACACGCTCGGCAGACTTCACGCTCGGCTCACTACACGCTCGGCTCACTACACGCTCGGCGCCCTACACGCTCGGCAGACTACACGCTCGGCAGACTTCACACTCGGCTCACTACACGCTCGTCTGACTACACGCTCGACAGACTTCACGCTCGGCTCACTACACACTCGGCTCACTACACGCTCGGCAGACTACACGCTCGGCAGACTTCACGCTCGGCTCACTACACGCTCGGCTCACTACACGCTCGGCTCACTTCACGCTCGGCTCACTACACGCTCGGCAGACTACACGCTCGGCAGACTTCACGCTCGGCTAACTACACGCTCGGCTAACTACACGCTCGGCTCACTACACGCTCGGCAGACTTCACGCTCGGCTCACTACACGCTCGGCTCACTACACGCTCGGCTCAGCCTTCATCTGCTTATTTACTGCTCAGTGACAAATGCACTGGGTGCATTTCAACAACCCTGAGGGGGGCTGTAGGAAACACATTCATCACCATATGTTTATTCCAATGCTCTGTACTCAAGGGCGTCACAAGGGGATCTATTCTGATTCCCTAATGAAACATTCCATATTATAAACTGGCCAATTTGGGTCCTGGATGCTGATTGGCTGAAAGCCATGGTATATCAGACATTATAAACTGGGTGGTTCAAGCCCTGAATGCTGATTCGTTGACAGCTATGGTATATCAGATCGCATAACACGGGATTGACAAAACAGTTATTTTTACTACTCTAATTACGCTGGTAAACAGTTTATAACAGCAATAAGGCACCTTGGGGGTTTGTGAAATATGGCCAATATACCACGGCTAAGGGCTGTATCCAGGCACTCCACATTGCGTTGTATATAAGAACAGCCCTTAGCCGTCATATATTGGCCATATACCACACCTCCTCGGGCCTTATTGCTTAATTATAAACTGGGTTGTTCAAGTTCTGAATGCTGATTGGCTGACAGCCATGGTATATTTAAGCAATATGTTCCAAGCGGGTGTTATATATGGCCAATATATGATGGCTAAGGGCTGTTCTTATGTACGACGCAACGCGGAGTGCCTGGATACAGCCTTTAGCATCCACTTAGGCAGTTATTTATCTTATAACTTGTCCTTGTGGTAAAAATTATGTGGGTAAAACAAAGCGCGAATTAAAAGTACGTATCTCAGAGCATCATAGGTGCAAAAACTTGACTTACCCAGTTGCGGCCCACTTTTTGGAGGCAGGCCACTCGATTTAGTCTCTGCGTTATATTGGCATAGAACCTGTCACCCTCCCTAGGAGAGGGTGTGACCTTGGTAATTTATTGTTAAAACGAGAGGCTGCCTGGATCTTTAACTTAAAGACTCTTGCTCCTGTCACGCCCTGACCATAGTTTGCTTTGTATGTTTCTATGTTTTGTTTGGTCAGGGTGTGATCTGAGTGGGCATTCTATGTAGGATGTCTAGTTGGTCTGTTTCTGTGTTTGGCCTGATATGGTTCTCAATCAGAGGCAGGTGTTAGTCGTTGTCTCTGATTGGGAGCCATATTTAGGTAGCCTGTTTTGTCATTGTGGGTTGTGGGTGATTGTCTATGTTAGTTGCTTGTGTCAACACAGTTCTTATTATAGCGTCACGGTCGTTATTCGTTTATTGTGTTGTATAGTTTGTTCAAGTGTTCATTAAATTCACGATGTGCACATACCACGCTGCATTTTGGTCCTCCGATCCTTCCAACTACTCCTCCTCAGACGAGGAGGACGACGATCGTGACAGCTCCCTTCGGTCTCAACGTAGACTTTGATCTGAAGCCATTCTTGTGATTATTGTTACTTTGCCATTGTAATTGTTTGCAAGCTTGTGTAGTCTAAAATGAATCTATGATTGTATGCTATCCATTTGTTGTTTGTATGCTGTTCTTTGTATGCCATTTTCATGCTTCATACCACAGTTAAGGGTTGTTCTTATGTACGAGTGCCTGGATACAGCCTATAGCCGTGGTATACTGGACATATACCACTAACCCCCGAGATGCCTTATTGCTTTTATAAACCGGTTGCCAACACCGTAAGGTAAGGAACTACACATCTAAACTGGAAATGTTGCTTTAATAAATACATTAATAATAAATACATTCCACCTTTAAAAAGTAGTCTGGACAAAAGTCTCGTTGCTAGACTGGTTGCTATGCAACAACCACAGGCTAGCTAGCAAGCTTCCATTAAATGAATGCAAAATCCGAGCACGCTGCTGGAAATGGATGCCGTTCATTTAACTGGGGGAGCTGCTGCTGTGTTGTCAGAGAGAATAGTGCTCCATCGCTTCCAGATTTGTCCTCCAGTAACTTTGGAGAGGTTTCAAATCTGTGTCCTCTGACAGACAGTATTTATCATACCTCTATTTCTCATGCCTCTGTCATCAGACAGTTTCTGGATCATGGTGGTTTGATGGCAGTGGTTTGTGTAAATCTGCGATGGGCCAGATATTTTGCAGATATCTGGCAGCATTTTGCGAGGGTGTTCACTCCCATCGGCTCTTTTGTGCATCTGAAACATAAGACAATAACGTTAGCTAATAGGTAGACCTACATAGCTACCGGTTATACTGTCAGGGTACGTCAGAATGATTTAGCTAGATAACAGTTACATGTAGCCGTTCAGTTACATGTAGCCGTTCAGCTACTTTTCCCTCAAAGTTTTAATTATGCCGACAGTCACATTGTTGCTCATTCGGGTGTCCTGTTGTATACTCCATGCCAAACTGAGGAGGGGTCGTTGATATGTCGGCTCAAACCAGGTCTGAGTCCAGCGTAGCTGCTATCCTATGTTCTTCAGCATGCCTGTTTCTCACTGAACCATACAAGTGCCGCAGTCATTGAATCAGGTAAGTGCCCACTTTGTTTGTTTCACAATGTTTCGGTTTCTCTCAAGTTAATCTAAACGCTTATTTTGTATGTCGGCATGTCAAACTATTGTTGATGTAGCCATTTTATCGAGGTGAAAAGGCGCAACGATATAAAGGTGAAAGGGCTAAACGTCAAGGTCATGGTATACGGTCTCACACACACACAGCTAAATGCTGTTTTAGCCAATCAGTATCCAGTTACAAACTCTCCGATTTATAACAGACCATATACCACAGGTATGACAAAACATTTATTTTAAATGCTCTAATCATGTTGGTAACCAGTTTATAATAGCAATAAGGCACTTTGGGGGTTTGTGATATATGGCCAATATACCACGGCTAAGGGCTGTATCCAGGCACTCCAGGCACTGGTTAAATAAAGGTTAAATAAAAACTGCGCTGTGCATAAGAACAGCACTTAGCCGTGGTATATTGGCCATATACCACACCCCCTGGGCCTTACTGCTTAAATATGACAGGGCGGGGTCTTCAAACCAACTCAAAGGCTAAATGGAGTGCTCAAATCATGACGATTAGGTGAAGGTTGAGATTAATGGAAGAGTGTCAGACGGTCGACTTTAAAGCACGATGGAAAATGTCTGGCAGTGAGACTGATACAGTTAGCAGAGCGAGAGACAGGATATTAAAAGACACATCTATGAAGGCCGCAGAACGTCTACTATATAGGAAGACTCTTTCAATTTCCTGTGGACACATTATCACTTCCAGTGGCATTCTAGTCCAGAGTGTACATCTGTCTCTACTCCCTATCCTTAAAATGCCTTCGTAGTAATAATATTCTATGAAAAGGCCTACACTGTCTTCTGCTCTAAATCAAGTCAAATCAAATTAAATTGTATTTGTCACACGCGCCGAATACAACAGGTGTAGACGTTACAGTGAAATGCTTACTTACAAGCCCTAACCAACAATGTAGTTCAATAAATAAATACCTAAAAAAAATTATAAGAAAAATAATTAAAAGTAAAAAATAAAGAGCAGCAGTATAACAATAGCGAGGCTATATACGGGGGATACCGATACAGAGTCAATGTGCGGGGGCACCAGTTAGTCGAGGTAATTGAGGTAGTATGTACATGTAGGTAGAGTTATTAAAGTGACTATGCATGGATAATAACAGAGTAGCAGCAGTGTAGAAGGGGGGGGGGGGGGTGGCAATGCAAATAATCTGGGTAGATGTCTTATGGCTTGAGGTAGAAGCTGTTTAGAACCCTCTTTGACCTAGACTTGGGGTTCCGGTACCACTTGCCATGAGGTAGCAGAGAGAACAGTCTATGACTGTGGCTCCAGGATGGCTGGAGTCTTTGACCATTTTTAGGGCCTTCCTCTAACACAGCCTGGTATAGAGGTCTTGGGTGGCAGGAAGCTTGGCCCAAGTGATGTACTGGGCCATACGCACTACACTTTGTAGTGCCTTGCGGACGGCGGCCGAGCAGTTGCCATACCAGGCAGTGATGCAAACTGTCAGGATGCTCTTGATGGTGTAGCTGTAGAACCTTTTGAGGATCTGTGAACCCACACCAAATCTTTTCAGTGTCTTGAGGGGGAATAGGTTTTGTTGTGCCCTTTTCACGACTGTCTTGGTGTGCTTGGACCATGTTAGTTTATTGGTGATGTGGACGCCAAGGAACTTGAAGCTCTCAACCTGCTCCACTAAAACCCTGTCAATGACAATGGGTGCGTGCTCAGTCCTTTTCCTTTAGTCCACAATCATGTCCTTTGTCTTGATCACGTTGCGGGAGAGGTTGTTGTCTTGGCACCACATGGCCAGGTCTCTGACCTCCTCCCTATAGACTGTCTCATCGCTGTCGGTGATCAGGCCTACCACTGTTGTGTCATCGGCAGACATAATGATGGTGTTGGAATCGTGCTTGCCCGTGCAGTCATGAGTGAACTGGGAGTACAGCAGGGGACTGAGCACGCACCCCTGAGGGACCTCCGTGTGGAGGATCAGTGTGGCTGTGTTGTTACTTACTCTTACTACCTGGGTCAGGAAGTCCAGGAAGTCCAGGATCCAGTTGCAGAGGGAGGTGTTTAGTTCCAGGGTCCTTAGCTTAGTGATGAGATTTGAGGGCACTATGGTGTTGAACGCTGCACTGTAGTCAATGAATAGCATTCTCACATAGGTGTTCCTTTTGTCCAGGTGTGAAAGGGCAGTGTGGAGTGCAATAGAGATTGCCTCATCAGTGGATCTGTTGGTGCGGTATGCAAATTGGAGTGGATCTAGGGTTTCTGGGATAATGGTGTTGATGTGAGCCATGACCAGCCTTTCAAAGCACTTCATGGCTACAGATGTGAGTGCTACGGGTCGGTAGTCATTTAGGCAGGTTACCTTCGTGTTCTTGGGCACAGTGACTATAACGGTCTGCTTGAAACATGTTGGAATTACAGCCTGTGACAGGGAGAGGTTGAACATGTCAGTGAAGACACTTGCCAGTTGGTCAGCGCATGCTCGGAGTATAAATTCTGGTAATCCGTCTGGCCCTGTGGCCTTGTGAACGTTGACCTGTTTAAAGGTCTTACTCACATCGGCTGCGGAGAGCGTGATCACACAGTCGTCCAGAACAGCTGATGCTCTCATGCATTTTTTCAGTGTTACTTGCCTCAAAGCGAGCATAGAAGTAATTTAGCTCATCTGGTAGGCACGTGTCACTGGGCATCTCTCGGCTGTGCTTCCCTTTGTAGTCTGTAATAGTTTACAAGCCCTGCCACATCCAACGAGCGTCGGAATCGGCGTATTACGATTCGATCTTAGTCCTGTATTGACACTTTGCCTGTTTGATGGTTCGTCAGAGGGCATGCCGCTCCTTGAAAGCGGCAGCTCTACCCTTTAGCTCAGTGCAGATGTTGCCTGTAATCCATAGCTTCTGGTTGGGGTATGTACCTACAGTCACTGTGGGGACGACATCATTGATGCAGTTATTAATGAACCCAGTGACTGATGTGGTGTACTCCTCAATGACATTGGAAGAATCCTGGAACATTTTCCAGTCTGTTCTAGCAAAACAGTCCTGTAGCTTAGCAGCTGCTTCATCTGACCACTTTTTTTATTGACCGAGTCACTGGTGCTTCCTGCTTTAATTTTTGCTTGTAAGCAGGAATGAGTAGGATAGAATTATGGTCAGATTTGCCAAATAGAAGTTGAGGGAGAGCTTTGTATGCATCTCTGTGTGTGGAGTAAAGTTTTTTTTTTCCCCTCTGGTTGCACATTTAACATGCTGGTGGAAACGGAAGTTTCCCTGCATTAAAGCATCGAGTAGTTATTTTCAGAATAGTAGAATAATGTCAACAGGCTCCTTGCCTAATTTTCAGCTATGCGCTTCATATACTGTAGTCTAAATGGACATGAATCAATGTTCAGGCATGGAAATGATAAAATGCCTCCCTGCTTGACAGACAGCTCTCAGGCAGTGTGTTTACTGAATCTGTAATTGGAGGAGAAAAGAGGGGTGAGAGCGAGAGAGTAAGAGCGTGAGAGAAACACACATACGGTCACGTATAGCAGGGTTCATGCTCAAAGGAAATAAATAAATAATTGCTCATCTTTTTAAAAGAGGCAAAATAAAGACCCAAATATTTGTGTCAGCTTCAACAAGGGGAGATGAGGTCAATTCTTAATTTCCCTGTTTACTGTGGAGATTGTGATGGAGCGAGTCCAACTCCAGGAGAAAATGTGAGGAATCACTAAGCAGTCTATAATTATTTCTAAATCAATATTGTGACAGGAAGGCTCTGGAGTGCCAATGCCCAGCCTGTTGGATTGGAGCAGAATGATCCCTGTGGAATCTCCAGAGTTCTGGTGTGGCGGCCATGATTGATTCACACATGATACCTTTCAGCAACCGGACAGACAAACAGATGGAGGGAGAAGACATTGAGATACTAACATTGAGAACACTATTGATCAGGCTGCCTTGAGGGAGGCTGTATTAGGTTACAGCTGTATCTGCATATCTTTTTAGACCAGTTAAGAATGTACATCCTATCTTACTGTCATGCCCTGACCATAGAGAGCCCTCAAGGTTCTCTATGGTGTTATGTCAGGGCGTGACTAGGGGGTGTTCTAGTATTTAATTTCTATGTTGGTGTGAGTATGGTTCCCAATTGGAGGCAGCTGATGATCGTTGCCTCTAATTGGGGATCATACTTAGTGTGGTCCTTTTCCCACCTGCGTTGTGGGATATTGTTTTGTCTCGTGCCAATGTGTGCCACGAACTGCACGTTTGTTTATTCTTTGAAGTTTCACCTTAATAAATATGTGGAACTCTACGCACGCTGCGCCTTGGTGCACTTCTTACGACGAACGTGACACTTACAGAGATAGGGGTAATCAAATAGGCTGGTAAACCTTGAGCATGAGTTGAGATCATGGATGGACAGGAGTGTAACTGCTAAAACAAAAGTGCAAATCTATCATAAATGTAGTTTCTGAGTAAATTCTATTTCACAAAATCAAAATGTTTTTCCCCCCACTACATCACTGCTGAGGCCCATGTTGAAGTGAGACTGTGATAATCATATGATGTGTTCAGTGTTGTACGATCAGGCCTGAGGCCCATGTTACATCGAACTGTCATATACTGTAAGCTGTGTTGTGTGATGAGGCCTATACTGTAGGCTAAAGGAGCTGTCCATCCAGACTTGACAGATGAGGCCACAGCTGACCATTAAAGTGCCACTTAAATTCTCGTTCTGATTAATCCCCCTCATCAGCCCTGATCCTGCTATTTATTCTTATAGGCCACCTGTGGTCAGCTCCGGATACACACACGCGCACACAGACACGCGCACGCACGCACTCACGAATGCATGCACACACTACAGCTCACATCTCATCAGAATGATCAATTAGTCCTGCACTGCTCAATTATTTCGTTCTCACTGAGGAACCATTTTCTCTCATACCATATATGGAAGTGACACACCACCGTGCGTGTGTGTGAGTGGTGTGGTGCGTGCGGGCGTTTGGTGTTGTGTATGCGTGCGTGTGGTGTGTGTGCGTGTGACCCCGAGTTAACACTGTAGCCACTTCATCAGAACTATTAATTAGTTCTGCATTTATTCCAATTTCACTCTGAGGGGAAAATTCTCAACGCAAATGAGAAGTAAAGGAATGTGTTAGGAAGCCAAGATCTCCTCAGCATATGGTGTCTTGCTCTCTCTGTCAGTCTGTGTCTGTTAAGACTAAACCGCTAGCAGACTGCAAGAAGACAATCAATGAAATTACCTGTGAACTAATTAATGTCCTGAATGCTCTGGTTAATCTTCATTTAAATGACCTGTCCTATCGTGCTTCTCTGGAGTCTGATTGGCTGCAACGTGCCCAGCATTTCACCTCTCTTATCTAATCATTCTAATCAAGTAAGCATTGGGATCTTCTTGTCGTAAATGAATGTTAGTCTGATTAATTCCTGTGATATCTAATGTAGTTGTCGATGACAATGCAGTGCTTGTTATAACAGATCAAGTTCCTACTTAGTAAAACATAGGAGTCTTGGTTTTTGTAAGATCGACCCACAAACGTCACATGAAAAGGTAGATATATCCCAGCAATTAAAAGCCTGTATGTCTCACTAGATTCAAGAACTTGAGAGATCCATGTGAAATTCCGGAGGAATGTGAAGCACGGTTCTAATTGCACCATCACACAGTTATCAGCCCTTTCTTGATTTGAACTTGGAGGTGTGCCAGAAGATTCCCATCTCAGATCTCTCTCTCCCAACTGTAATTATCTCTTTGTGACAGGGAGAACTGACACACAACTTTGAGAAACTTTCAGGGCAACACTGAGGTATTGACAGATTTCTTTGGGACATCATTACTGTCAACAGGATCAAAGAAACTAGGCGCCATTTGTTCTCTCTTCCTGTGTTCCTTTTCTTTTTGGTGGGAATGAGGAACAGAACATATCTGAGGGGGATCAGATCACGGTTTAGCTTTGAGGAGAGGGCTTGTCTTTAGTCTATGTCCATGATCAAGCTTCGATATTGAAATGAGAGTATAGCATTTAGATTTACAGTACTGCTGAATGCTCCCGTTTTAGTGGAAGGAACAGTTTGCTCTCACTGTCTGTCTGTCGTTCACAAACGCATGTACTCACAAGGGGTTGGAACCAAAACTATTTTCCAATCAATTCGTTCTGAACAGAACCATTCTTTTTTTCGTTCCACTGTTCCGACCTGCAAAATAAAGTTCTGAACCGGTTCAAACCCCAATAAGCAATGGTTTATATTGTTTCTTTCTGTTGCTTTTTACATTAGTTCGACATTAAATGACTTTACCAATCAGTGTGGATAAAGCAGCTTGCTATGGTGTGGGCAACCTATAGTTGTTTACATGTGCGATAGACAGACAAGTGCAGGGTGTGAGATGCGACAAAATGTTTGCGGATGGGGAGTGTGTGAGAGAGGGTGGAGGCGGAGGCATGGCTTGAAGCGCTGGGCATCTTGTCACAACATGCATTATCTGAATTAGGCCCACAGATTTATACCCACAGAGGAGCGGCTTCTATGAAGGAACTTTGAATGTCTTTTAACATCCGAGAGTTGGCTTAACATTGCCAGAGCTAGCTAACAATCTTGTGTGTGTGAAGAGAATTAAAAACACGTCTTAACTTTTTGTAGTTAAATCCAACGTGAAATGTGATAACCATAGTATCTGTAACTAGCATTGAAAAGGTTAACCCATTCTTATCTTATTAAAAATCTCTTCCTAATTTCTGAACCATGTTTGTTACGTCAGTGGGCTACAGTAGCCTATGCTTATGCCTAAACACTCACGCACACTGGCAGTCAGACACTGTAATACATTTCTGAGTGACAGAGTGAGGGCTGTGCATAGGCGCCTTGTTGATTATTATTTTTTGTGGGACTGAAAAAAATGCCTTGAACGTAAAAGTGTCACGCCCGGATCTGTTTCATCTGTCCTTGTACTTGTCTCCACCCCCCTCCAGGTGTTGCCCATCCTCCTCATTATCCCTGGGTATTTGTACCTGTGTTGTCTGTCTGTCTGTGCCAGTTTGTCTTGTTTGTTCAAGTCAACCAGCGTTTTCTCAACTCCTGTTTTTCCCCAGTCTCTCTTTTTCTCGTCCTCCTGGTTGACCCTTGCCTGTCCTGACTCTGCAGCCCGCCTGTCCTGTACCTTTGCTGCTACTCTGGATTATCGACCCCTGCCTGCCTGGAACTTCGTTTGCCTGCCCCTGTTGTTTCAATTAACATTGTTACTTCAACACAGTCTGTACTTACCTGAAACCTGAATAACATTATTATCCGGTTCCCACACTTTTAAAATAACGGCTCTGTTCTGGAACAGTATAGTTCCTCAAAATCTGTTCCATGAACCAGTTCCAACCCCTAGTACTCACACATACAGTACATACACACGTCCTCTCATGAGGTGAGACCAAATCTATCAATATGTTTATCTCATCCATATCCATTCAATCTGACACCATGAAAAATACACAACTCACTCATTATTTGCAGTACACTGAGGCCCTTCTTGCATTCCTCATGGCTGATACAACAATGTAAGTTCTAGCCTCACTAACTCAGTGACCGAGTGACCGTTCAACCTTCAGCAGGCTCCAATAGGATGGCCTTCTTGGGCACAGTGTACTCAGAAACAGTTTGGGTGTAACAGTTGACCTGGTCCTGGATTAGGTGCTTAACCAATTAGCAGTATAAGGATGGGTCAGAGCATTGACTCAATCCTAATCTGTGGCGGTGGGTGCTTCCTGATAGGGTGCTAATCCAGCCAGCACCAGGTCAGTTGAGGTTCAGACAGATATAGCAAAGGGTTTGGGGAAAGCGGCACACATCACATGAAATACAGGAACAAAGCTACCGATGGCTGTTTGTTTTTCCTGCTTATTCACTGTGCCAACAATAACAAGAGTTTACACACATCAAACACTGTTTAGCACCACATGGCTCACCCATCACACTGTATAGTGTTGAAAAGAGCCTGGACACACACACACACACACACACACACACTAATGACACAAATCATTAACGCAGACGAACAGTATCGACATCATTAAAACACAACACGGTTAAGTTAGTGACAGCCTTGTCAATCTGTTTTCTCTGAAGTCTTATTCCATTTCCTGTTCCTCATGATGAAAGATGCCAGAGCGGAGCAGCATAGCAACAGAGCAGCATCATCCACAACAACATCGGGTCGCCTGGTTCATCATTCACTGGGGCTCATTATCGCTAACACTAACTAACAGTTTGGCTGGTGATGATGCACTCATTCAGGGGCCTCAGATCTCTGTTGCTCCCTGGTCCCTCTGGTTCTACTGAGTCTCTCCACTTAAAGACTTTCATACAGTACCTTTACCACAGAGATATAAATAATACATGTACAGATACAGGATTTTCATTTGATCACTCTTTGATCACCCTTTGCTGCAGAGAATGTTCTTGCACGGCAGGAAATACAAACATGTAGTGTACTCAAATTTTTAAAAGGCTTCTAAAGTTTGTAACTTCCACTTTAAAACGTCAGATTTGATTTGATCCTAACTTCTATTAACCCCCCCAAAAATTTCCATTAATTATAATCCACATAATAAATAACATTTCCTGTTTGTGCAGTATTATTTTCATGCTGTAGTAAACTGGCTCAAATTAAGATCCTACATCTGATAGTGTTCTCATTCTAATTTACCCTGGGTGTGTATAAGGGGAATTGATGATTCACCAACACCGTGGATCACATCAGACATTCCTCTGTGCTCTGCAGCATCTACCTGACGTGCTGATGCTCAACTATCACTATGTCAATCTCCTGTATTTGGGATCTCTGGTAAGACTAGAATAGACTGGTTATGCTATAAATCCTGTGTCTGTTAAACTCACTCTATGCAATGTCAGATGGCTAGTCATGGGTTATGTACATGGTCTGGCAGTCAGTAAATGTAATTTTAAAAGGGAATCCAGACCCATCTCTGTACAGTTTCAACTGAAATTTTCCAACATAAACTGCTCTAGCTAGCTAATGTAAACTAACTCACTCTTGTACATTGCCTTGGTCCGTACAATTGACCTTATTTTAGTGCCCAAAAAACGGAATACTTCCAGATCAACTGTAATGTCAATACCATTGTAATGCACAATTTCTCCCCTTTCCAACAAAATCAATGACGAGTCTTCCATGCTGCCCGTTTCTGTATGATTCATGAAGGCAATGAGCTCCGTCGCGCCTTTTTAAAAATGGCGGGTGGGGAAGCTAAACTAATGCGTGATAGTGAGAAGGAGAGATGTTGTGTGGGGAAGCTAAACTAATATGTGATAGTGAGAAGGAGAGATGTCGTGCGGGGAAGCTAAACTAATATGTGATAGTGAGAAGGAGAGATGTTGTGTGGGGAAGCTAAACTAATGCGTGATAGTGAGAAGGAGAGATGTCGTGCGGGGAAGCTAAACTAATGCGTGATAGTGAGAAGGAGAGATGGCATGTGGGGAAGCTAAACTAATGCGTGATAGTGAGAAGGAGAGATGTCGTGTGGGGAAGCTAAACTAATGCGTGATAGTGAGAAGGAGAGATGGCATGTGGGGAAGCTAAACTAATGCGTGATAGTGAGAAGGAGAGATGGCATGTGGGGAAGCTAAACTAATGCGTGATAGTGAGAAGGAGAGATGGCATGTGGGGAAGCTAAACTAATATGTGATAGTGAGAAGGAGAGATGTTGTGTGGGGAAACAGCTTTTTTTCACTCGATCTGTCCAACTTATCACCTTATCGCCTCTAAAATGTAAATAAAACACTATAACGAGTTTATATAATGGGTCATTACACACATATTTGAAGGTTTGTGTCGAATTTGAATCACTTTAGCACCGCCCTAAAAACCTGATCTTCAGAAGTTAACAGCGGCTTCTGAGAGTCATGATCGCTTTCAGTGATGACGCAAAGAATGACTAGATATCCCCCTTACCCCCGTCACTGTCCATTTCTTGTTTTAAACTATGAGAGAAGTGCTACACCTGGTGGAGAGAGATTGTAAGACAGAAATAGTTGCTTTATATATTTTCTCAACTTTTCTCCAATACTATAGAGCCATTACCATGTCGATCCAATACTATAGAGCCATTACCATGTCGATTAACAGTCCTCCACTGCCCTATGTGGGTGTGGTAGATCCAAGATAGACATTGCAGGCACCCTCCAGGGCCCAGTGCACTATAGGGGCACCTGAAGATAACCCTGACACAGGTCGAGCTTCGTGAAGACCGTGGACCCATCTGCCATCATTCACATTTAACGTTGCAAAGCGGGGTTGCCAACCTCCTGGGCCTCGACCTCTTCCCAGGCTTGGGGTTCACACTGAGAGATGACCCCTGGATTTCAAACTTGGTCAACGCAACCAAAACGTCAGGTGGAATCCAGACCTGTGTGGATCTCCGTGCTGTGAACAAGGCTGTTGTCCTGGATATGTCCCCCTTGCCTACAGCTCAGGAGCTGAGCGTACAATTTCATGGGTCCACGGTCTTCACGAAGCTCGACCTGTGTCAGGGTTATCTTCAGGTGCCCCTATAGTGCACTGGGCCCTGGAGGGTGCCTGCAATGTCTATCTTGGATCTACCACACCCACATAGGGCAGTGGTGGACTGTTGATTGACATGGTAATGGCTCTATAGTATTGGATCGACATGCCCCTCCACCCAGCCAGCAGAGACCTCACAGCCTTTGTCACACATGCTTTTGTGTTCAGATACACACACATGCCTTTTGGACTTAGCTCCACCCCCAGCTGCTTCCAGAAGGTGATGAGCACCATTCTCGCTGGAATACCCAGGGTGGCAGTCTATCTGGACGACATCGTGGTCCACAGCCCTGATCTCCACATCCATCACCATTGTCTCCACAGGGTATTCAGTGCTCTTCTGCGGAACAACCTGACCTTGAACGGTGGAAAGTGCAACTTTGCAATTCCAGCTGTCGAGTTTGTGGGGTTCCGCCTGTCGGCCAAAGGCATTGCCCCACTCATGTCGAACATTGAAACTGTCCTCAGCCTCTCAGGTGGCCTCATTCTTGGGCATGACAGTCTACTACCTCGGGTTTCTGCCCCACTGCTCTCAGACCACACTGACAAAGAGCAGTATGTTAACGCTGGTTTATGTACAATGTTGTCAATTAGGTTGCTGTTACTCCAGTCCCTATTGCAGAATGTAGCCTTTTGACAGCATGTACTGTAAAAAGGTAAGTCAGTCGATTTAGTCCACACTTCCATTAGTCCCCTCGTTTGGTGATTGGCATTTAAGCTAAAAGACATTTTATGCTTGATCCGTAATGTGGTCGAAGGCTCCGTATGGAGGGTGTGATGCAATTGTGGAGCCTCTGGAGGCATGCAGAGGCCAAAGTGAGCCCCATACCGCATCGCCATGCGCCTCCCAAATGTTCAAACAATAAGGATATTATAACAATGAGTATAACTCAGTATACTGTAGCTCTGCATTGACATGATTGGTTGACGGTAGGTTGGGGCGGGAGGTCCTGTATAAACACTAACTCACTTCCTTGACAACAGCTCTTCTCAAAAGCTCTGCGCTGCTCCGCAAAGCACAAGAAGTATGAATGCCCTGACTTCTGCAGAGGCAGTATCAATATAAATCCTGCACAGCCGATGCAGACACCAGATCGACCATGCAGTGCTTTTTAAGCTGTGACAACGAAAAAGCAGCCGACAGACCTACAGTATGTTTTAGCAGGGATGTGCGTAGGGTGACCTGATTTGGAACTATGAAAATCATTTTGTCGAACAGATTGTGTACCAGCCCTATTTTAAATCTAGGGGGCACTATTTTCATTTTTGGAAAAATAACGTTCCCAAAGTAAACGGGCTATTTTGTCAGGACAAGATGCTAGAGTATGCATATAGTTGACAGCTTAGGATAGAAAACACTCTAAAGTTTCCAAAACTGTAATTCTTTTGTCTGTGAGTATAACAGAACTGATTTTGCAGGCAAAAGCCTGAGAAAAATCCAATCAGGAAGTGACTCTTATTTAGAAACCTCTGCGTTCCTATGCGTCCCTATTGAGCAGTGAATGAGATATCAACCAGATTCCTTTTTCTATGACTTCCCTAATGTGTCTAGTGTCACAATACATAGTTTCAGGCTTTTATTTTGAAAAATGAGCCTGAACATCAACATTGCGTCAGTGGCCAGCTGAAGTCTCTCAGAGTGTTTTATGCGTAAGGGACAAATGCGGCCATTGATTTCTCTCTTCCCTACTAAGAAGCCATCTGTCCCGGTTGATATATTATCGAATAGATATTTGAAAAACACCTTGAGGATTGATTATTAACAATGTTTGCCATGTTTCTGTCCATATTATGGAGCTAATTTGGAATATTTTTACGGAGTTGTCGTGACCGCAATTTCCGGTCGAATTCTCAGCCAAACGTGAAGAACTAAAGGAGTTATTTTGGCTACAAAAATAATATTTTTGGAAAAAAGGAACATTTGCTATCTAACTGGGAGTCTTGTTAGTGAAAACATCTGAAGCTCATCAAAGGTAAACGATTTAATTGTATTGCTTTTCTGATTTTCATGACCAGGTTGTCTGCTGCTAGCTAGGCATAATGCTATGCTAGGCTATCGATAAACTTACACAAATGCTTGTCTTGGTTTGGCTGTAAAGCATAATTTCAAAATCTGAGATGACAGGGTGATTAACAAAAGGCTAAGCTGTGTCTCACTATATTTCACTTGTGATTTCATGAATATGAATATTTTCTAGTAATATTTATGTCCGTTGCGTGATGCTAATTAGTGTCAGTTGATGATTACTCTCTCGGATCTGGGATGGGTAGTTACAAGAGGTTTTTAAAGAGAGAGTTCACCCAAATTACAAAATACTAAATGTTTGTGTCCTTACCTTGGAAGCAGTCTATGGACAAGCGACTGTAATCTATGATTTGGTTACACACTTACACCAACCATTAACATACAAATGTCCTGTGTAGAGCCTTGGAGTTGTGGTAACACTACAAATTTCCACCTGGGAAGGCCTCCTGAGTTGCGCATCGGTCTAAGGCCTGGGGGATCACTACAGCTCCGGGTTCAATCCCTGGCTGTGTCACAGCCGGCCATGCCCAGGAGACCCATGTGGAGATGCACATTTGGTCCAGCGTCATCTGGGTTAGGGGGGGGTTTGGCCAGCCGGGATGTCCTTGTCCCATCACGCTCTAGCAACTTCTTGTGTTGGGCCGGGTGCCTGCAAGCTGGTCACCCAATGTACGGTGATTCCTCCAACACATTGATGCAGCTGGCTTCCGGGTTAAGTAAGCAGTGTGTTAAGAAGCAGTGTTGCTTGGCAGGTTCATGTTATGTTAGACTCATGGCTCTCGACCTTCACCTCTCCCAGTCCGTAACAATGGGACAAGACTGTAACTACCAATTGGGTATCATGAAATTGGAGAGAAAAGGGATAAAAAATCTTTGCTGAACCATGACACTCAGAACAAATCACTTTCTTGATTATAGACACCCCCATGCACGCCATTGTTTTAGGTCCCCCATGGTTGAGTATGCATAACTTTTGGGTTGGTCGCAGGAGTGTCAGGGGAGGTGTCTCATGGTGTCTATCAACACCACTACAACGGAAAGTCCGGACGGTGCTCCTAAATTGGATTCACCAGAGGAGTACCAGGATCTGCACCAGGTTTTCTCAAAGACCCAGGCTACACGCCTGCCTCCCCATCGCCACTGGGACTGTACCATTGACGTGTTGTCTGACACAGCCCTACCGAGAGGACATGTCTATCCCCTCTCCTATGCAGAGACTGAGACCATGGAGACCAATGTACAGGAGTCTCCAGCAGAGTTGTATCCACCCTTCTAAGTCACCAGCCTCCTCAAGCTTGTTTTTTTGTCAAGAAGAAAGATGGGGGACTGCTCCCCTGCATTGATTATGGAACACTGAACAAGGCCACCGTCAAGTTCAGCTATCCTTTACCTCTCATCCCAACCATCATCGAACAAATGCACAGGGCGCAGTACTTCACGAAACTGGACTTGAGGAGCGCCTACAATTTGGTGCGCATTCGTGCAGGCGATGAATGGAAGACTGCTTTTTCCATGACCATGAGTATCTCGTAATGCTCTTTTGCCTGTCTAATGCACCTTCCGTCTTCCAGGCCATCATCAACGAAGTGTTTTGGGACATGCTGGGATGGAGCGTAGTGGTTTATATAGACAATATTTGGCCTACTCTGATCCAAAGTGCCGTGGCCCTCAGTTCACCTCACGGGTCACGGTCAGTCTCACCTCCGGGTATCGGCCTCAAGCAAACGGGAAGGTGGAGAGGGCCAACCAGGAGGTGGGCAGGTTCCTGCGGTGTTACTGTCAAGATCGGCCTTGGGAGTGGGTGGATTTTCTACCTTGGGCGGAATACACGCAGAATTCCCTCCGCCAGTCCTCCACTAACCTCACTCCTTTCCAGTGTGTGTTGGGGTATCAGCCGGCCCTGGCACCTTGGCATCCGAGCCAGACCGAGGCTCCTGCAGTGAATGAGTGGTTTCGCTGAGGAGATTTGGAACGCTACGCCCTCTCGTCTCCAGCGCGCCGTGAGGCGCCTGTTTTCTCCTCAGGCAACTGGGTCTGGCTCTCCACCCGGAACCTGCTCCTCCACCTCCCCTTCCGGAAGCTGAGCACACGGTTTGTGGGGCCGTTTATAGTCCTGAGAAGGTTTAATGAGGTAACGTACCATTTTTTTTAAACCTCCTCTCTCCTCAGGCCAGTGGTGCCTGGTCCCCTCGGTACTGAATGCTAATCCGGATCCCCCCCAATACTGAATGCTCATTCACCAGTTCCGGAGGTCTACGTCGCCTACTTTCTAGGCTTCACTGAACGGGATTCATTATCATCAACCCTGGACTGTCTTGTCTGATTACACACACCTGATTCCCATTTCCCCTGATTAGTATGTTATATATGTGCCCTCTGTTCCCTCTGTCTTTGTTGGTTATTGTTCACATGTCTGTTGGTCGTGTGAGTACCTATGCGTTGGTGCAGCTGTTATGCTGCGTGCTTTATATATGTTGGTTATTACGGGTCTCGTCCCGTCCCGTGTCGTTCAACGAGGTTTACCCTCTCTCTTTTGTTTGGATAAAGCCCAGTGTTTTTGTATACGTGTTTGTTTTGGGTGTATTAAAAACCCCTATTGTGTATTCCTGAGCCTGTTTCCAAACACTTTATACCAGCATTCAATTAAACCCTCTGTCATGGGGCCTACTAAACTCAAATGAAAATCCAAAATAAAATGTTTAACTTTCAGTCATTAGATGAAACCAGCTGTTAATTACATACAGTATATGTATGGTTTAGGTATATAATATGACAGTCTTATGTATCCCTTACCACTGACAGTTGAAATAAAGTGTAACCCAGCTGTAGTGTCTCTACGTTCTCCACACCTCCTAATACACTCCCCTTTGGACTCTCTTTTTAAGGGACATGTTTTTGCTTTTACAAGTAACAGCTTTTTCCAACAGCTTCCGTTGGTAACCTTCTTGTTCCATGTCTACATGGGCCTTTAGGGTACTCTTACAGAGAACAGTGGAGATTACACTTTTTGGCAGTGACCATTTCAGCCTGACTCAGGCACCCATGTGGAAGATGTGGAGACACAGACACCTCTGTCTGCTCTGCTCTGCACGCACGCACGCACACACGCACTCACGCACCCACGCACGCACACACACACGGACACATACAGCTAGTCTTTAAGTGCCAGGCAATTGTTTTCTCCATTATCTTAAATGAGAAAAGGATAAGCTCTTCTAATGAATTAGTGCTTATAGACTGTGGCTCTCATCTAATGATTAAAGGTCTGAACGAACAATCACAATGTAATCTTCTCACAGTGTATAACATCCGAGCAGAATCACCCCTCTGGAATTTAGCTATGACATTCTAGGAGATAGCTTACTGACATATAATAGCATTTGATACATTGAACTTGAGGAAGATGAATTAGGTTAACATCTTTGTACTGCATAAAATAAAAATTGCTTTTGAATTTGTTTGTGCAAACCAAGTTTTTAGTTATGGCAGGTTTATCTTGAGTGGGGTGACCTTTTTGAATTTACAGCAAACAAAAAATAACTGCTTGAGAAAAACACCATTCTGCTGCTAGAGGCTCTTATCTTTTAATTTGAGCACTTTCTTTATCTCTCCTCCCCCCAATCAGGGGCTTCTGCCTGAAGACTCAGCATTGCTGTGTGAGTGCCCTTCAGTGTACGAAAAGTGAAATATGAATTCCTATTTTATCAGTGAAATGGGACAGAATTGTAAAAGTTTTACTACAGATTGTGCATACAAAGGAGACAAATACAACTCTGGACTGTCTTTGGAGGCAGAATAAGAATATCCTCTTAGGCCAGAAGAAAGGACAGTAGATTGAAAATAATTACAATATACAAGCTAGCTTTTTAGTGAAGGTCTGGGATTTGTACAGCAATAGGAAAGGGTACTTGACACAGTGAAGAAAAAGTGGTAGCAGAAACTAGTGGCACTCCAGAGCATTACATCTAGGGATTAATCAGGATGGGTATACTGCAACCTCAGCTAAAGACTGTTCAGATAGAAAAGCATAGCGTGAACCAGACATTACCATCTGTTATGTAGAAAGTGAGATTCACACCCGCTCTGTGCATCACATTTCTATCTACCACCCTCCTAAATGTTCCATCTCACTGAATTAGCCTCTGGTACCAATGGCAGGCAGCTCTGCTGCCTCTGCTTCAGATTAGGGTTAATTTGCTCCCAGCAGGGTCTTCAATTACCAATGATTAAAACCCCTTTGGTGAGTTGCTTTAAGAGAGGAGAGCCCAGAACAACACGACAGACTGCAGATGGAGATCGGGAGTGGCTGTGTCAGCCCATTAACTGAAGAGAGAAGTTCTCTCTAATGCAGACAGGTGTTTAAATAGAATGTATATATTTTAAATACTTTAGCAGTGATTATATAGAATTCCAGGTTAAATCGAACCGATAGCATAGTCCCAAAAGTGCAAACTCCACAAAACGTTTTTGTTTTGTACATGGCAAGACTAGGGTTGCAAAATTCATGTAACATTCCCTAAATTCCCAGGTTTTCCAGAAATCCTGGTTGTAAGATTCCCAGAATTAGAAAGGAATAAGCAGGAAATCCAGAATCCTCCGACCAGGATATTTGCAACCCCAGACAAGACTTTCAGGTTCTACCATCTAAACATTCGTGGTGTTGTGTAACAGGAACACTGTTGCAGTAAAAGCCAGTGGTCTCTGTAGCCTAATAGACCAAGACAGCCATAAATACATAAACCAGGACAGAGCAACTACATTTGACCACAGGACACATCTCTATTGGTTTTGGGATCCAGAGAAAGCATAGAAGCACAGGGCCCATCCGCAGAGTCCTCCGTTTGTGTCTGTACATTTGTCTCATTCTAGCTCTCATCCCCAGGAGAAACCACAGTGCCAAATACACTGATGGACTAAGCTTAACAGGTCATCATATTCAATATGACTGAGAACATGTTTATAAAGCATGGTGGAATACAGGATATGTACAGCAGGGCATAGAAATGCTGTCATATCCACTTATCTAACAAACAGCATCTGTTAAATCGTTCACCCTTTCTTTCTCTATCTCTGTCCTTTATCTAAGTCAAATCTTATTTTCCATCTCTCTCTCTTCTGTATCCATTCCCACTTTCCCTCTAACCTTAATCCCTCTATTTCTACCTCCTTCCCCCTTACCCCACCCTCCCTCCCTGCCCTCTTCTGAGCTCACTGTGTTTTTGACACCTCTGTTGTCACAGACTCCAGGATGCTGCTAACAGGTGCTCTCTGCATGCATTTGCATTAATACCACACACACCATACCTTTCATGACACCCCCATGACTCCCTCATGTTTGCAGTCTCTTTGTGGAAATGTACATACATATTTTTTACATACTTAAAACTTCCTTTGCCTAGTTCTAATTCAGTAGGCAGAGCTTGTCATGTTGTGTTCACTTCAGAAGTGTGCCGGAGCCAAGATCTGATTCAGAGAGGAGGACAGTTACCCAGGTGGTACATATCATTCACAAGTCACACAATTTCATTTTCACAAGGAGATAAACAATCACACACACACACACACGCACACACATGCACGCACGCACGCACGCACGCACACACACATACACACACTTCTCCATATCCTTGTGTGTACCTGTGTGTGACCCTGTAAGGTTGGATTTAAGTGGGGATGAATTATAATGTCCACAGAAGCACCGGAGAGGGAAATGGAGCAGCAGAAATATACACACAAATGCACACAAATGCACACAAATACACACAAATGCACACAAATACACACAAATGCACACAAATGCACACAAATGCACACAAGTACAGGCACAGGAACGTACGCACGCACACATGCACGAACACACACACAAACCAGAGGGTTAGAGTTCCCCCTGTGGTGTGAAACTCCACTGACTCCTCTCTCCATGTGATGTTTGACTGGACACAGCAAGCTGTAAAGAGATGTGGAAGTATTCTCCATCTAAGTAAAGCTAAATAAATTATCTGTAATTTGACTTGTAAATTAGACGTCTATCCCCCATTAAATGAAGATGAATGCAGAGGAACCATTAGAGTTGAAACTGTACCATAAATCAGTGTTAAAAATGATTAACTGGGCAGTCAGTGTGTGTGTGTGTGTGTGTGTGTGTGTGTGTGTGTGTGTGTGCCGCTCCTCGTTCCCTGGTGTGGCATGTGATGTTTTTCTAATTACTCTGAAAAATGAGTGAGAGCGTCTCCGTTGGACTGTGACACCAACTCCGTCGCCACGACGCCCCACATACATCACGTTAATTGGCTCAAATAGCTTTAATATGCCACCATGTTGCCTTCATGGATCACTGGTGTCGCCTTCTGAAAATCAAAACAGGGACAAAACAGGGAGAAGAAGAGGAGTTACGTTGGATAAGCGGCCAAATGAATGTGGTATTTAAGTTTGAATCTGTTTATTATCTAGTGGCGGTGAGAGAAGTAATTGGCGATAAGTGAGAGAACATTAGGTTGGGTGTTGCTGTTTCTGATGCATATTCATTGTTTTTCTCACTTTCTCACCGCGCACATCCAGACACACACATACACACACACACACACACACACACACACATTTGCATGCCTGTCCAAATGTCTCTGTAATTACAGCTAGGCCTGACACCTCACTATGGGATGGAAGGATGAAAGGAGGAAGGGAGAGAGGGAGGGAGGGTGGAAGTTTGACGTGGAAGGCCAGTGTGGATATCAATGATATTCACGGAAGCACATAATCTTCGCTTATAGCCCTGGACGAGTGGACATTAGTGAAGGTACTATACTCCGGTTCCTTTACAGCCTAAAACGTTCATTAGTATCTTATTCTTTGACACATTCCTCAATAGTAATCAATCTGACATAGATTTCATACTGTATCCTCTATCGCCATACATTTAGTTTCAGACACCTATAGTTGTATGTGAGATCCACTACCTACCTTTTGGAGAGTATTGTATGGTCACCACCATGTTCTATGTTTCCTCTAAGTGTATGGTAGATAACTAACAATAGGGGTTCAATGGGGTTCAATGGGGTTGACTGTAAAGTGTCCCTGTATTCCTCTGGGTTCTAAAGGCAGGAAGGACACTGAGCTCTGTGTGAACCCTTGAGGTACGAGCAAATTTCATGTTCCGGAGAAAGTATAAAAGAATCCAGATACGAACCGGTCCGTTTGTTACAACTTGGGGAAGCTCATGGGAGACGGTGTGGCCACATTACCATAACACTGTTTATATAATAGCCTCAGATATGAGGTTTACATCTAATTGTTGTATAAGATGAATGAGTGAGTATGATACTGTTTGTAAAATTGTGTAATATGATTTTGGACTATGATTAATATGTAATATGATTCTATAACAAATGAATGAATGTCACTCTGAACTATCCCCTCTAACTGAGAGAGAGAGAGAGAGAGAGAGAGAGAGAGAGAGAGAGAGAGAGAGAGAGAACGAAACTCCCCAACAGAAACAAACTTTTCACCAGCGGTCAAGACGACACACTGAGCGTAAATATATATATTGATTGCAATTATTCCCGAATGAGTGAGCGTTCATGTGCAAAGGATTAGCATTTCAATTGTTATAATTATCACTCTGTCGTCAGTTCTTTGTTGACCCCCACTTCCCCTTTTGTCTAACAAGCTGCGATGCCGGTTTAGCCCACTAGGGCACATTTTCCTATCATTTCTTGTAACCACATTTACCAGGTTTGTTTGTTTATGCATTTCTGTGAATGACTTAGTTAGTAATAAATAAATGAATTAAGACAATTGATGTATGGATGACTCATAGTGAAGACTGGGTTCGTGCAGATAACCAACAATTTACGATGTTTGGAATGAGACTTTGATAAAAACTACAAGTCTTCAATTTAATGATAGTAAAGACACAACACTACATACTGAACCCTTATGGGAACAGAGACAGAGAGTAGGCCAGATGAGGGGTGACTGTCTGCCATTTCTACAATAGAAAAGAAAAGCCAAAAGTATTTTTCTAGGCTGCGTAAATACTCCAATACAGGTATAAATTAATCCATCCTGTATTCTGTCTGTGGTGGATACTATAAATCCATGTAAATCAACTGCACCTGTCCTCTACGTCCTTGATAAGCCATCTGGGGAGATTTCTCATAATTTCATTGGGCTTGTGTTTGTGTGTGTGTAAACATCATTGCCACCAGGTGAGTAATACAGGTGGTCCTCGGTCTCTCTCTGTCTCTCTCTCTCTCTCTCTCTCTCTCTCTCTCGCATGACATTAAACTCGTCTCGCATCATCCAGATTTGACCATGTCTAAAAAAATAAACCCTGGCTTTGTGTTTCTGCTGCTTTATCAAAGTATTGCAGCTGTTTGTATTCAAAGACACGGCTGCCCTGCTGTGTATGCGCGCGCACACTTGCAAATGTCTTGTTGTGCATGTGTCATACTGTGAAGGAAAACCCAGCTGCCAGAAGGGAGCATGCACTTAGTTTCAACTCCACAGCCAAGAAGCCTGTCTGACAGCCGCGTCCCCAACCATCGCCCAGTCTATTCCTTGAGTTTAGCATAAACACGGCTGTGTGTGTGTGCGATGGAATGGGACGCAGGCTGTAAACAGTGGGGACAGGAGTCAGCTCATCCACGGTCCCGCTCCAGCTAAGGGACGCAGTGTTGGGAGGATGCCCAAATATGAGCTTGCGAGCCTGGGGAGAGAGAGAGGCGGCACTGTGTGTCTCCACTGGGTGTTGATCCTGCAGTCAAAGATAAGCAAGCATCCTATTCATCTTCATTGATGTAGCTATACAATAGAATCTACATCCAGTACATAATGCGGACAGAATGTGTGTGTTCGTGTACTCCAGGTGAATTATTGTTATTATTCAGTTGGCTTTCTTCCCAATGTTTCTTTCCACAAGATCGGGAGAAGATAACTTCAACAGCAAGCATGTGGTAGAAAAAGAATCCTTTGTAATTGCCTAATATAAAAAGTAATAAACAGAGAACATTGTAGAGGAGGCATTGCTAGACTAGCTAACGGTGCTTATCTGTGTGGCAAAGGTAATAGCCTTAACCAGAGCTAGCATGGCGATGATGGTTGCTGACTGGTGTATAGGTCCATATAGAGCGTGCGTTAGTAGAGGCTGTGCCCTTGCAGTCCGTTTACATTAAGGCCAGTGAGAAAATCAACCAGCCCTATGGGAGGTTAAAACATCTAGAGACATCTCTGCAGGCACACAGTAGCACGTGCTTGTACACACATAAACACATCTTAGTTCTCACAGTATGTGCTTGATCAAGGCTTAAAAATATGCATGCCAGGCAAATTGTCCACACACGTTGCATACAAATATCTTATTGATGATACAGTGCAGATTATTCCTAAGACTTTGATGAATTAGAAATAAGCCTGGCTAATTGTAAGTAATAACACTCAATATCCCTATTAAACCCTTTTACAGTAAGCTACATCACATTTTTCCAGCAGCACAGCACAGAATTACATGCATTCTCCTTTAGCTGACTATTTACTGAAACCCTTCTAAAATAGCCCGTTGTCTGATGCTCAACCGAAATAGCCAAGCGAGCCGAGCAGAGGCCCTAAGTGAACGGTGGCATGCAACCAAGTCTGGCAGAGCCAGCAGGAAGACCCTTTCTCTCCAGGATTAGAGGGTTAGAGGAGAGGAACAGGTGCATTCATGCATCACTGTTATTTATTCAAGTGTTATCCCCCAGAGAATCTTCTCTATCTCCATCCACTTCTAGCCTAGTACCAGCCTGCGCATACATGAGGAAAATAATCACACATTCAAAAGATTTTTCCACACATGTTATACAATTATACAATTTCGATTGCTGCCCCTTATTTAAGCATGAACAGGTCTGTCCTCTGCTAGAGAGATGAACTGTTCATGGTCTAATTCCTGGAAAGACCTGACATGCACTGTATCTTTATGACATCACCTACAGTACCTACCCCATAATCCTGGTTGTAGGGGTCATTCCGTGTGGGGCTGTTTTCAAATGTACTGTTTGACATCATACAAACATTATACCCTTGATCTTGAGCCAGGGTGGCCTCTGTGAGGTACTGATGAGATGACTTCAGCAGGACTCAGGATGAAACTGTCTGAGGAGACAGGATGGGTTCATGCTGCAGTAACTATAGTGAGGGGGGTTGGAGTGGCGGATAACACAGACCTTAACTAGGCTTTATCTGCATGGACCTTCCAAACAAATAAACATACTTACATTATAGATCAACAAGAGGTTGAAACTTGCAGAAAGACCAATGAGGTGGCATTAATGACGAGGCAGACGACGTCTTCCCTTAGGGCATTGAGGGCTATTAGGAATTGGTATCTACAGTTAGAGTTTGTCATCCTAACCGCCTAACCACCATCTTCCCAAACAAGGTCACCCTTTCATCACACAACGTCCAAAACAAAACGGTATGTAAACAGTCTCTCTGTTTACATACCGGATTAGGTAAAAAAAACTGAGCAGCTTTTTATACAGTAACGACTGTTTTTCTCCAAGTAGTGAAACATGTAACTTTTTATATTCACCACACTAAATCAAGCTGGAATGTAAATCCACTGAAACCTTTTCCTCAAAACACATGGTAGAGAAAGGTTAGAGGAGGAACATAACAACAACTAAATGCCGGCTTGGCTTGGCTTGGCTTGGCTTGGCTTGGCTTTGGCTTGGCTTGGCTTGGCTTTGCTTTGTCTTGGGGTTTTGGTATGTATTGGGATTGTGGCTTGGCTTGGCTTGGCTTGGCTTGGCTTTGGCTTGGCTTGGCTTGGCTTTGGCTTGGCTTGGCTTGGCTTGGCTTGGCTTTGGCTTGGCTTGGCTTGGCTTGGCTTTGTCTTGGGGTTTTGGTATGTATTGGGATTGTGGCTTGGCTTGGCTTGGCTTGGCTTGGCTTGGCTTGGCTTTGGCTTGGCTTGGCTTGGCTTTGTCTTGGGGTTTTGGTATGTATTGGGATTGTGGCTTGGCTTGGCTTGGCTTGGCTTGGCTTGGCTTTGGCTTGGCTTGGCTTGGCTTGGCTTGGCTTTGGCTTGGCTTGGCTTGGCTTTGTCTTGGGGTTTTGGTATGTATTGGGATTGTGGCTTGGCTTGGCTTGGCTTGGCTTGGCTTGGCTTGGCTTGGCTTTGGCTTGGCTTGGCTTTGTCTTGGGGTTTTGGTATGTATTGGGATTGTGGCTTGGCTTGGCTTGGCTTGGCTTGGCTTTGGCTTGGCTTGGCTTGGCTTGGCTTTGTCTTGGGGTTTTGGTATGTATTGGGATTGTGGCTTGGCTTGGCTTGGCTTGGCTTGGCTTGGCTTGGCTTTGGCTTGGCTTGGCTTGGCTTGGCTTTGTCTTGGGGTTTTGGTATGTATTGGGATTGTGGCTTGGCTTGGCTTGGCTTGGCTTGGCTTGGCTTGGCTTTGGCTTGGCTTGGCTTGGCTTTGTCTTGGGGTTTTGGTATGTATTGGGATTGTGGCTTGGCTTGGCTTGGCTTGGCTTGGCTTGGCTTGGCTTGGCTTGGCTTGGCTTTGTCTTGGGGTTTTGGTATGTATTGGGATTGTGGCTTGGCTTGGCTTGGCTTGGCTTGGCTTGGCTTGGCTTGGCTTGGGGTCAGGGTCCAGTTGCTCTATATCTACTTAACATGAAGCACAAAGTGCTTAAATACTTCAATGTAAACAGTTGGTCTCATGCTTTATATTAACGATGAATATCTCAGTATCAAATAGAGCTTTATATGGAACCTAAACATGTTCAAACATCCATTTTAGGCAGTGGGCCTGTGTTCTGTTTGGGATTCCTTTAGTATATTCGTCAGTATTAGTGTTGAAAGATGCAGTTTAGGAAACATTTTTTTCTTCAGCATCTTTGACTCAAAGCACTTTAGGATTTAAACCTTGAGTGACCTTGTAGTTTGTGTACTCTCCCAAAAGGAAATAAATGTTTTCTTGAAGGCTCAAAGCTCTTGGACAAGACACAGAGCCATCGCTAGGTCTCTAGAGGTCAGCTCAATAATGTCTTTAGATTGTCGAGGAAGAGACTGATACACAGACCATCTGACCCTAGCATCTTAAACCCCCACACACAGCCACACAGACTCAAAACCAACAAACAAACCACGTAAAAGTGTGCACTCTGAGCAGAGTGCCTCAAACTAGTTCACTCCTGTTTGTCCGACTTAGTGAAGGACTCATTACAAACCTTTAAATGAACAGAGACAGAGACCCAGTGCCCAGACCACAAACAGACTGGCACCCAGTCCCATGCAACACACAGCCACAGGCCCAGAGACAGCAGCAGAGCAGCAGAGCCATCAGGACGTATCTCATCAATACTGTCCTCAGGTCAGCTAAGGAAACACTCACAGTTTGATTACTGATCTGAGAGTACTACATTAGCAGAACAGCTGCTCACAGCATATACAGTAGTATCTGAGCATACTGACTTCAGGTCAACTAGGGACACATAATACTGGGAGCAATACATTACTGTAGCACATTTACCTACACCGTAAATATACAGCAGTATCTCACCAAACTGACTTCAGGTCAGTTTTGCCAGAGTCTGTAGAGTACACTGCAGTAAAACTCACTGACCTGAGTTCAGCTGAGGACAACCACTTAGCCCACCAGCATCACAACACTAAAACAGAGCAAGGCTCCCACTGTCAATAGCAGTCATACTAATCTCTATCACACTGTCACAACAAATCAGAACACATCCTTATTGCCTGACTCTGTCACTACATTTGTTTACTAAGCTGAACCATGACTGGCATGTGGTGGAGTGAGAGGGTCGTTCAGTTTGTTTAGGAATAGCCTCTTTCCTCCAGACACAATCAAAGGTCACCAGCGACCAGGAGTGTCTGCCTGTCTGTTATACTAGTGTTTAGTGTCTGTCTGTTATTGTAGTGTTTCACTGTTAGCACTCAGAGAGAGAGAGAGAGAGAGAGAGAGAGAGAGAGAGAGTCCCATAAAGACTGTGCTGAGAGCAATACAAGGAGTCCTTTATTACAATCAATGACTGGATTAAGCTCAGAGACAAAATACAGAGCTGTGTATAATTGTTAGGGAAAAGAACCTAAACATGTTCAAACATCCATTTTAGGCAGTGGGCCTGTGTTCTGTTTGGGATTCCTTTAGTATATTCGTCAGTATTAGTGTTGAAAGATGCAGTTTAGGAAACATTTTTTTCTTCAGCATCTTTGACTCAAAGCACTTTAGGATTTAAACCTTGAGTGACCTTGTAGTTTGTGTACTCTCCCAAAAGGAAATAAATGTTTTCTTGAAGGCTCAAAGCTCTTGGACAAGACACAGAGCCATCGCTAGGTCTCTAGAGGTCAGCTCAATAATGTCTTTAGATTGTCGAGGAAGAGACTGATACACAGACCATCTGACCCTAGCATCTTAAACCCCCACACACAGCCACACAGACTCAAAACCAACAAACAAACCACGTAAAAGTGTGCACTCTGAGCAGAGTGCCTCAAACTAGTTCACTCCTGTTTGTCCGACTTAGTGAAGGACTCATTACAAACCTTTAAATGAACAGAGACAGAGACCCAGTGCCCAGACCACAAACAGACTGGCACCCAGTCCCATGCAACACACAGCCACAGGCCCAGAGACAGCAGCAGAGCAGCAGAGCCATCAGGACGTATCTCATCAATACTGTCCTCAGGTCAGCTAAGGAAACACTCACAGTTTGATTACTGATCTGAGAGTACTACATTAGCAGAACAGCTGCTCACAGCATATACAGTAGTATCTGAGCATACTGACTTCAGGTCAACTAGGGACACATAATACTGGGAGCAATACATTACTGTAGCACATTTACCTACACCGTAAATATACAGCAGTATCTCACCAAACTGACTTCAGGTCAGTTTTGCCAGAGTCTGTAGAGTACACTGCAGTAAAACTCACTGACCTGAGTTCAGCTGAGGACAACCACTTAGCCCACCAGCATCACAACACTAAAACAGAGCAAGGCTCCCACTGTCAATAGCAGTCATACTAATCTCTATCACACTGTCACAACAAATCAGAACACATCCTTATTGCCTGACTCTGTCACTACATTTGTTTACTAAGCTGAACCATGACTGGCATGTGGTGGAGTGAGAGGGTCGTTCAGTTTGTTTAGGAATAGCCTCTTTCCTCCAGACACAATCAAAGGTCACCAGCGACCAGGAGTGTCTGCCTGTCTGTTATACTAGTGTTTAGTGTCTGTCTGTTATTGTAGTGTTTCACTGTTAGCACTCAGAGAGAGAGAGAGAGAGAGAGAGAGAGAGAGAGAGAGTCCCATAAAGACTGTGCTGAGAGCAATACAAGGAGTCCTTTATTACAATCAATGACTGGATTAAGCTCAGAGACAAAATACAGAGCTGTGTATAATTGTTAGGGAAAATAAATAACATTATTTCTTAATGTCGTTACATAAACATCCTGGAGAGATGCTACGACATTGGACACAAAGGATTTTCAGAAAGACATGACCTAAATGAATGTGATTACGGAGTGCAGTGTGGCATATAATATGAACTATCACAAAATATTAAGGCTTACTCGTTAGTCATTATTTGCCATGGGAAAAGAATACAAATTATGATAATTGTGCTATTAAACCAACGTTATTCTAACAGATGAGAACAGTTAGTTAGAGGCAAATGAGTCAGGGTTGCTCTGTTTACTTGACCCTGACGGTACTTGCAGTTAGTTGGCAGATGCAGGATCCTAAGGCTACGGCTGATGTTAGTGTGTGGACAGAGGAGAGGGAGGAGGGAGGAAGGAGAAGAGGAGGGAGGAGGGAGGAGGGAGAAGAGGAGGGGCATGGTTAGAATCTGAGCTGGCATCCCCTGCCCAAAAGACTATCTAGGCCATCAGAGTCTGGTGTACTAGTTAAACTGGCTTCACTGATGCCCCCTGTGACCTGGAGTGGTGACGAGGGAGTCATTCTAAACACGAAACATGGAGACACCCAGTGGTGTTTGGTAGTGTGCAGATGTGTGTCTGTAGAGTCAGTGGATGTCAGAGTAGGCTACTCCTGTACATGAAAGAAGGTGTTTTCCAAAGGAGAGAAGCATTGGGTTACCTTTACATTACCTTTATGTCCATGTCAGTGTGTCCATTTGTGAATTAGTTGGGGGAGGGGGGGGGGGGTCCTGAACTTACTCACAAATGGACACAAGATATAGGAAAATTGTGAATTTCAAACTTTGCATAATATATTTGCTAAGATTATTCCTTCTTACTGAGTCGTTGTCTTTTGGTTTTCAGCAGAATGAAATGCAGATCTGCGTCATGACATTAATGATCCCCCTGACTCTAGGCAGGTCCTAAATAACATGAAATTCAAGCACGCATTAGCAACACACTGTTATCATTAACACTGAACATCTGAACATAAGTCTATCGACACTGATGAATCGGACAGGAGGCATCTAAAAAAACCTTCACCTGATCAAGTGATCGACAGTGACCCATACCCATCACTGGGGAGTTATTTTCATACATGGGCTTGGCGGTTGGTGGGAGAGTCTATATAGGAGTATATTAGCTGCATACCTTTGGGCTCCCGAGTGGCGCAGCGCTCTTAGCCACTGCATCTCAGTGCAAGAGGTGTCACTGCAGTCCCTGGTTGGGAGTTCCAAATGGCGGCGCACAATTGGCCTAGTGTCATCAGTGTTTGGCTGGGGTAGGCCGTCATTGTAAATAAGAATTTGTTCTTAACTTGTTGAGTGTAGGGGGCAGTATTTTCGTGTTTGGCTGAAAAACGTACCCAATTGAAACTGCCTATTTCTCAGGCCCAGAATCTAGAATATGCATATAATTGTCAGATTAGGATAGAAAACACTCTAAAGTATCCAAGTCTGTCAAAATATTGTCTGTGAGTATAAGAGAACTGATATTGCAGGCAAAAACCTGAGGAAAATCCAACCAGGAAGTGGCTTCTATTTTGAAAACTCCATGTTCCCTAGCCTGCCTTTGCTCCATTTAAAGGGATATCAACCAGATTCCTTTTCCTATCGCTTCCTCGAGGTGTGAACAGTCTTTAGACCTAGTTTCAGGCTTTTATTTTGAAAAATGAGCGAGAACGATAACATTGCGTCATTGTATGGCCGGGTGCCAGCAGCGTTTTGTATGCGTAACAGAGTTTGGGCTGCCATTGCCTTTCCCTCTCCTACTGATAAAGACAGTTTTGGTTGATTATATTATCAATTATATATTTTAAAAACAACCTGAGGATTGATTATAAAAAACGTTTGACATGTTTGTAACGGTTTTCTAGGTGTGAAGGAGAGTCGGACCAAAATGCAGCGTGTAGATTGCGATCCATGTTTAATGAACAAACGTAACACGAATCTAAATACAAAACCTACAAAACAATAAACGTAACGAAAACCGAAACAGCCTAATACTGGTGCACATACACACAGAACAAGGAACAAAGACACTAAGGACAATCACCCATAAAACACTCAAAGAATATGGCTGCCTAAATATGGTTCCCAATCAGAGACAACGATAAACACCTGCCTCTGATTGAGAACTACTCCAGACAGCCATAGACTTTGCTAGATCACCCCACTAGCTACAATCCCAATACATACCAAAACCCCAAGAAAAAACACACCACAATACAAAAACCCCATGCCACACCCTGGCCTGACCCAAACATGAAGATAAACACAAAATACTTTGACCAGGGCGTGACAATGTTTCTGTGGACATTACGGAAACTATTTGGAATTTGTCTGCGTTGTCCTCAGGGTTTCGCCTGCAATATCAGTTCTGTTATACTCACAGACAATATTTTGACAATTTTGGAAACTCTAGAGTGTTTTCTATCCAATACTAATAATAATATTCATATATTAGCAACTGAGACTGAGGAGCAGGCCGTTTAGTTTGGGCAACTTATTCATCCAAGCTACTCAATACTGCCCCCTAGCCATAAGAAGTTAACTGACTTGCCTAGTTAAAGAAAGGTTACATACTACTGACTTATGAAGCCTAGTATAAACATCTGACAAGTCATGTATACTGCTACATAGCTGACACATGAGGCCTAGTATTAGCCTATTTCAGTATCTGCTTGCAGACAGGGAGCCTGTCATTCCATTTGGGTTTTATGGGATTCGATGACAGAGCTTCGCATATAGATCACAACATCTTTTAACCCTTGTGTCGTCTTAACATTCTGTATACTCCCCTTGTCCTAAGGGTTAAAAATGACCCGCCTTCACTAAACCGCTAAAATGAAGCAGCTTAATAGATTTTTAATGAAGAAACAATCTGTCATTCATCACACACTTTGTAAATATCTGGGTTTTCCCTTCTCACAATGCAGAAAGACTGCATTTAATCAGTGGACACCACTCATTTGTATTACATCACACCTGGCATAATTGTTTTCTTTAGAGGTTTATTATTATTATTGCTAAAGTGTAAACATAACATTTTTTGTAAGAGATAGCACTTATATAGCCTAAGAAAGTAGCAGAGATGTGCAGAAAGTAGTTTTGAATGCATTTTATTGAAGGGAAACAATAAGTCTTGAACTTTTTGGCAACATATTGATATATTCTTATATTCTGTACAATGAGGAATTCAACTACCAAATACTAGTCTTCTCCCATTTTTTAACCATTTCCCCCACCCACAAGTGTATAAACAACAACAATAAATAATAATAAAATAAGATAAGATACAAAACAAAAACGTGAAGAACATAAATCAATCAACTCCAATTAGTACATGTAGGACAGTGTCGTGTCTTTGGCTATGCCGGATTAAGTGATATGACATGCTATTCTATAAAATAATTTCTCTGTAATTAATATTACCTCATTGAGCTAATCATGTAAATGTAATTAACTACAGAGTCGGGGCACCACAAAATAATATTTATAGAGCTGTTATCTTCCGAATAAACTCTTAAAGACCTAGTAATATTTTACATCAATAGCAGTCAATATTAATCGTCACCTTAATTTAGTCTCATCTGAAAGTTGTAAATTCTAGTGGGCGGAACAGATATGACAGCTGGTTACACAAAAGAAAAGGGCTGGGTTTGAATGAAAGAGCGGGAAGACTGAGGACCAAAGGAAGAAGCTGTGCTATCGTAAATACAGTATCTTATGCATTCTAAATTACCGCCCATTTGGAAAAGGAACTGCAATAAATATTTACTCTGAGCTGTGCTTCGGTAGGTTGGTGGTAGATGGAAGGACGTGTTGCCAAACTCAATCCTAAACTTTGTCCTTTGAAGAATGTCTCTGGTGGTCAATTGGATACGTTGTAGTAACGTCGTTGTGTGATAGACGGGATACTCTGTCTGTTCCTTCCTGACCTTCGTTTGCAGCTGCTGTTGTGTTAAGGCTATGGCAGAATACTGCCCCCTTTGGAGGAATGCGTGCCCATAGTAAACTGACAAAAAATCTGTAAAAAATTGCTAATATATGCATATAATAAATATTATTGAATAGAAAACACTCTAAAGCTTCTAAAACCGTTCAAATTATGTCTCTTTGTAAAGCAGAACTCACAGGGCAGCCATTCTTCCGAACTCTTTCTGTCAGCAGAAAGGTTGGCCCAACTTTGACGTCATCGCCCCCACCCTTCCCAACCAGCTACAGATCTGGGAACATTTCCTATCTCTTCAGCGCGATGTCCTCTTTCAATGGGGCGCTTCATTGTGAAGATCACGCAATAATACGTGCGCGCCTCACGGGTCACGCAATAATACGTGCGCGCCTCGGCCTTTTTCTCTCTCTGTTCCAAGATCCACCAAACGATATAGGCTTGTCCTTTCGGGCTAAGGATTTTTATGTATGATTATAACATGTTTTAGCTCGAATCTGAACTTAGTTTGACCAGTTTAGTCGACATATAATATGTAATTTTGAAGTTTTGATGCGCAACCCATAGAATTTTGAGTGCATTTCAGCCGAAATTAGTCGCGTTTGATAACCCAAAGACACACATTTGAAAGGCAAACGCTGGTTTTGGTAAGTATGACTTCTTCCACGACTTCTGATCGAACAACGGCAAAGGTAAGGGAATATTTATGTGGTTATTATGTGTTTCTGTGGACTCCGAAATAGCGAAGCCATATTGCTAATCTATGAGCGCCGTCTCATATTATTGACAAGTGAACGAATTCTGTAACGTTAAAAATAAATGTAACACAGCTGTTTTATTAAGAAGAAGTGTATCTTTCTAACTATATGTAGAACATGTATATTTAGTCAACGTTTATGATGTGTATTTCTGTTATCTGGCAGAGTTATCATAATTTCTCCGGACATTGTAGTAGCATTTTCTGAACATGACGTTCAATGTAAACCGTGATTTATGGATATAAATTGCATATTATTGAAAAAAACATAAATGTACTGTATAACATGTCCTATTCCTGTCATCTGATGAAGATTTTCAAAAGGTTAGTGAATTATTTTTCTTTTAATCCTGCTTTTGTGATTGCATCTATTGTTCTACAAAATGGCTATGTAAATTAGCCTATCTTTTGGTGGTGGTTTGACATAAATATGTGCTATGTTTTCGCCGTAAAACATTTTAGAAATCTGACTTGCTGGCTAGATGAACAAGGTGTTTATCTTTCATTTGGGCTATTGGACTTGTTAATGTGTGGAGGTTAAATATTTCTAAGAATATTTTTGCGTTCTGTACGCCACTGTGTCAGTTGAGCAGTGGGGGATGGTACCCCAACGGCTAGGAGGTATCACTTCTGTAGTGAATAAGAGAACGAAGTTCATACTATTCGCAAACAAAGCTCACGCTGATGTTGGCTTCGTTCTGTAGTTATTATCTGAACCATTCTGACATCGGACCGTCGTCCTCACATCCTCGGAACAGGAGGTTACATTTTCGTCAAGGCTTTATATAGTGGAGCGAGAAGGGTGTGTCTGGAAAGTTTTATAACCCATGTCTCTTCACAGGGGCGGGCCACTGATTGAGCAGAGCCCTAACCTTATGAAAACCCAAATCTCTCATTTGGAAGCTAAAATCTCTTTACCAATAGTTTCATATTCAAACATTTAAATTGAACAACAATTCCATGTTAATCTGATAACTTTGATGTGTAGACTTTCCACTGTAGAGTTTATGTCATTTTATCATTGATGAGAATGTCTCAGATGACAACCAAACTGACATCATATTCATTAAGTACCACTGCATATGTTCAATTGGTCCCAGAATCTCTACGTTAACCAAGGGATTTTCAAATGTAACATCAGTAAGGTAGAGAGAGGAAAAAGGGGGGAGAGGTATTTATGACTGTCATAAACCTACCCCCAGGCCAACGTCATGACAACAGTATGCAAGTGCATGTGCATGGACTTCGCAGATGTATTTCTCACATGTGCAGCACATCGTATTTGTTTTACAGTCCTTCTTTGGGGGGCAGAATTGGCATCTCCTCCTCTTGCCTGCGTCAGCTGCAGCCTCAGGTGGATAAGGACAAGATTCATCCACCTGAACAGCTTTCACAAGTGCTGCAGAGGCTGCTGTGTGGGGGAGGCGCTCCCTTCTTTGAATGTATGGGGTTACAAGTGCCTTTCCCAGCTACTCCAGGAACACCCTCCTCTTGTTCCTCTTATCAGGCATCCAGGTAGGGTTGATCTTGTTCCATATCACAAAGTCATTGTATGAGGACAAATCATCCTCCTGCAGATGTAAGTTCCAATCACCTTGTCAAGGCTGTCCCTCCTTTGTTGTGGTTGTAGTCCAGGATGATGGCTGGCTTCCTGTCCTCACGATCACTGATCTCAGCCATTTTGTGCAGTGTGCTCAGCAGGACAACATTCTTGTTCCTCTTTGGGAGGTAAGAAACTAGAGTGGTGGTGGGGGTGAAGGCAAATTTTGATGAGATGGCCTCTCTCCCCCTTGTTGCGAGGAGTGGGGAGCTCATGCTTGTTCTTTCTGACTCTGCCAACCATGGTCATCTTCCTCTTCAGGAGATGCTGAGTTCAATCAGTAGCACACATAATCTCAATTTCTCGCATGTGTGTATGTGTCTGTGGTTTTGTGGTGTATAAATTATTTTATACTGTAACTGCCACATCAAAAATTACCCTAAGACAATCTTTGTACCCTGGTGGTGTACAGCTTTCATGGGTCATTCTCGGAAAAGTAATCAAATTTCAAGTTGAAAAAACATCATTTAGGGGGTTTTCTCTGCTGTTAAACATAGTGGTGGGTCATTTTTTAGACAACACAATGGTTTTATTTATTTATTTATTTTAACCAGGTAAGTCAGTTAAGAACAAATTCTTATTTTCAATAACAGCCTAGGAACAGTGGGTTAACTGCCTGTTCAGGGGCAGAACAACAGATTTGTACCTTGTCGGCTCGGGGGTTTGAACTTGCAACCTTCCGGCTACTAGTCCAACGCTCTAACCACTAGGCTAACCTGCCGCCCCGGGTTAAGCCGACCTTGGTCCAAATATGATTTAAAATATCTCAATTACTTTCACATACATTTGAAGTAAGTAACTCAAATATATTTTATTTGGAAAGATATGTAGTTTAATATTTTAATGTATTTGGAAATACACTTGGAAATGATTTTAAATACTCAAATACACTGACTCAAAAACACCCCATGCGTTTAACCCAGGTATTTGAAAATAGGGCTCCAATGAGTAGTTCCGAAACTGGATTCTCAATCCTCGTGACGCGATAGCAATGTTACTGTGCAACATAGACATTTCATTTTCTCCTGAGATTGCAAAACCATTTTTATGTTGATGTAGTGCCCATCCGTTAGGAATGTTTCAACCTCTGTGTTGAGAAGTCGTGTTTTTACCGTCAGTTCCGAGTTTCAAAGGACACCAAAAATTACACTTACTTATGAGCCTTAATGTTGGCCGTGATATTGGCTACTCTAGACGTGGGAAAACAGTAAAATACAGTGCAGTCACGGACTCTGGAGCAATGATTACAATCTGGGACAAAACACTGGACCACGGCTGTGTATGGTAACTTATCTAGCTAACAGAAATTGGAAAGTCAGCTCCTTGCCTAACCAACAAGCACCATGTTTCCCAACATTTTCAAGGGTGAGTCCAGCGGTCACGTGACTTGTATCTGCTTTGTGATTGGACAAAATAGAGCACAATATATCACAGTTTTTTAAAAGCGATTTCTAATCTTTTGAATTAGTGGTTCACACAGAGATATTTGTACCTATTCAAAGTTTGGAACCACGCAAAACAGCATGTTGTGGAAATGTGTATGCTACAAATGAGTGGGTATGTCAGTTCAGGAACCATAACCGTGGAAATAAGGACGAGGTCCGTCAGAGCCCTATAATATTTTCACACGTGACTAGGGGGTGTTCTAGCTCAATATTTCTATATTGGTGTTTTGTATGGTTCCCAATTAGAGGCAGCTGGTAATCGTTGCCTCTAATTGGGGATCATATTTAGGTAGCCATTTTTCCCACCTGTGTTGGTGGGATATTGTTTTGTGTTTGTGCATGTGCACCACTACTTTCACGTTTCGTTATTGGTTTATTGTTTTTGTTTAAAGTTTCACCATAATAAAGATGTGGAACTTCAATCACGCTGCGCCTTGGTCCCGTCCTTATTACGAACGTGACAAATATTTGAATGAAGTATTTGAACATACTGTCAAATACAATTTGGCAGACAATTTGTTTTTTTCAAATAGTCATTTAAATACTCAAATGAAAGTACTTGTTTTGGGCTGTGTATTTGAAAATACTAAAATACATACAGCATAATCAAATACATACAGTATACTCAAATACACATGTCTTTGAACACACATGTTTTGACGTTCAATTCGCAACATACTGTATTTTGGGAATGGACTGGGGAGGACTGGGAGAGTGTGGTAGCCATGACATGACACCCCTTCCCTGTTCCAGTCTGGAGTTGTGGGACAGAGCCTGCTGCCCAATAGAATGTCCCCTGGCTGGGGTAATTTACACCTCTATTGAGGGCCAAGCCAGGACCAGGACCAGGCCTGAGGTGGCCATGTCACTGCCTGTCCAGAAATGACACCTCTCAGTCAGTGTTGGGATAAGCCCAGAGGCATCTCGCTATGGATGGACAGTGGTCAGAGATGGAAAGGAGGAGAGGAAGGTTAGGATTTAGTGAGAGAAGTAAAGAAAGAAAGACTATATCTGTCAGACAATGTGAGAACAAATTGCAAGAGAATCTTCTTGACGCCCCCATCCCGATAGCGGGATCATTTTTGTCAACATCCGCTGAATTGCAGAACGCCAAAAAGTTCGTAGAAACATGTCAAACGTTTTTTATATTCAATCCTCAGGTTGTTTTTACAATATATAATCGATAATTTTTCAACCGGACTGTAGCTTCTTCAATAGGAGAGAGAGAGAGAAAATGTCTGCTCCACTCTGTTGCCGCAAAATAAAAGCCTGAAACTATGTCTAAAGACTGTTCACACCATGTGGAAGCCTCAGAGAAAGGAATCTGGTTGATATCCCTTTAAATGGAGAGAAGGCATGCAATGGAACAGGGAGATTAATTTCTCTTAGACACTTCCTTGTTTGATTTTCCTCCGGTTTTCGCCTGCAATATCAGTTCTGTTATACTCACAGACAACATTTTGACAGTTTTGGAAACTTTAGATTATTGTCTATCCTAATCTGACAATTATATGCATGTTCTAGATTCTGGGCCTGAGAAATAGGCAGTTTAATTTGCGTACGTTTTTCATCCAAACATCAAAATACTGCCCCCTACACTCAAGAGGTTAAGGGAGAGAGAGAGAGAGGGAGAGAGAGAGAGAGGGGGGGGGGGGGGGGGAAGAGAGAGAGAGAGAGAGAGGTTAGGAGGTGCTAAGCCGTGGCAGAATTCCAAATGCACAGTGTCTCAGCCAGGAAAGGTGTCATGGCGCCATGACAGACACACAACATCACAACAACACTTCACTGCACTCAACGGCAGCCTGTCAGCCAGTAGCTTAGGGGCTTGATCAGACACACAAACACGCACATGTGTGCATGCACACACACACACACACATACACAATCTTTGTCAAAGACTGTAACGATTGATCCATAGGTTGACAGAATTTATCGTAATGGTGAGAAATGGGTGGAAAGCATGTGACTGTGTGTCGAGAGAGAGTGAGAGAGTGTTTACTGTTTATTTCTGATTGTTTATTTAGTTTTGTTAATAATCAGTTTCACTTGCTTTGACAATGTAAAACATTTTCCCGTGCCAATAAAGCCCTTTGAATTGAGCGAGAGAGAGAATTAGAGAGAGAGAGAGAAAGAGAGAGTAAGAGATAGAGACGAGAAAAAGAGAGGCAAGAAAGAGAAAGAGAGAGAGAGATAAAGAAACATACAAACAGGTATAGCGGGGTTCATGCGCAAAGGAAACAACATCATTAGAGGCAAAATAAAGACCCAAATATTTGTGTCTGATCAACAAAACGTGTCGAGTTCAAAAAGTGGGGTTTATCTCTGAGGCCATAATTACAGTAGCTACACCCTAGACATCTGTTCCTGTTACCTCCTTCAGTCCCAGCCCCAGCCACTACCTCAATTAGCCTAGCACTCTTCCCAAAATAATACACACTCCTGACTGCTGCCTCACGTTACCATGGTAACCCCTCATGGCCAGGCCACTGAAGGGGCACTTGAAACAACCCCTGGCTGACACCCCATAATGAGCAGCTTTGAGCAGGGTGTGGGGTGGGAAGGGTGGGTGGGGGGGGGGGGGGGGGGGGGGGGGGGGGGGGGGGGCATTGAAGGGTGGGAGACTGTCAACATAAATACCAGGACTTGATGCTCCTTTTCAACTGGGAGGCTAACTCAATAGAGCAAATGTCATCAGGCACAGAGGACCGGCCTGTCTCTAAGTGTGTGTGTGGAACTGGAACACGTAACTGGTTGGGGAACTGGAAAGCGTAACTGGTTGGGGAACTGGAACACGTAACTGGTTGGGGAACTGGAAAGCGTAACTGGTTGGGGATGTTTATGACTGATTCGAAAACCTAAGCAAGTCTGGCCCTTCTAATATAAACTCTGCTTTTCTTAATGACTACACTGCATATTCCACGTCACAGAAAACAGAACCACATCATTGAATCTGATAACATAGAGGTTTAGGCCGGTACCATGTGGCTTCCTCCTCCATTAGGTGTGTGTGTGTGTGTGTGTGTGTGTGTGTGTGTGTGTGTGTGTGTGTGTGTGTGTGTGTGTGTGTGTGTGTGTGTGTGTGTGTGTGTGTGTGTGTGTGTGTGTGAGTGTGAGATACAGAGAGAGAGAGAGAGAGAGATACAGAGATACAGAGAGAGAGAGAGATACAGAGATACAGAGAGAGATACAGAGATACAGAGAGAGAGAGAGATACAGAGATACAGAGAGAGATGGATACAGAGAGAAAGAGATACAGAGAGAAAGAGATACAGAGAGAGAGATACAGAGAGAGAGAGATACAGAGATACAGAGAGAGAGAGAGATACAGAGATACAGAGATACAGAGAGAGAGAGATACAGAGATACAGAGAGAGAGAGATACAGAGAGAAAGAGATACAGAGAGATGGAGAGAGAAAGAGATACAGAGAGAGGGAGAGAGAGAGAGAGTCTATGTGGAAGGAATCTGTCTGATCTACTCTATGGGTGAGTGAGCAGCACACCACAGACATGAGATGTGTTTCTGTTGTCATCCAATACTGCTCCCAAAGTGGACAGTACAGGCTGAGCGCCAGATAATGGTTGATTGGGATAAGGGGGCTAGTTTTATCCATGTGTATGTACAGATATATGATATTGATACTGTATGTAATATGTTTAGATAGGACGTACTCTTGTCTGGTCAAGCTAGTCATGTAGTTGCATGCCGATATGTATTTATGAAGAGAATTCTTAGACATGTTTGTAAAGCCATCTAATACAATTGGCTATGCAATAAGAGAAGAGACATACAGAGAACAGTAATAAGCATGCCCAATTTTGTCTGCTTCTCTTTCCTATGTTGGCCATTAGTATTTATAAAGTTTAATGTGTTTTGCATGTCACCCAATACTGTTCTGTAAGTGTAAAACGTGTTTTGTTGGTGTATTTTTCATAAATTCTTGAATATCTTCAGCCCTGGGTATTGTTCCAGTGATTTGTAAAGACATTTGTGACTCGTTTCAGGAAACTAGGCGTATGTCGCGGGTCACTACTTCACAGGAGAGCCATTTGAACATAACGCATTTTGATTTAAAAAAAGTTTTTTGGGCAGACATCAAATCACTGTTTGGCAGACATCAAATCACTGTTTGGCAGGCATCAAATCACTGTTTGGCAGACATCAAATCACTGTTTGGCAGACATCAAATCACTGTTTGGCAGACACCAAATCACTGTTTGGCAGGCATCAAATCACTGTTTGGCAGACATCAAATCAATGTCTTATGGCTTGGGGATAGAAGCTATTCAGGAGCCTTTTGGTCCTAGAATTGGTGCTCTGGTACAGCTTGCCGTGAGATAGCAGAGAAAACAGTCTATGACTTGAGTGACTGGAGTCTCTGACAATTTTATAGGCTTTCCTCGGACACCGCCTATTATATAGGTCCAGGATCGGAGGAAGCTTGGCCACAGTGATGTACTGGGCTGTACGCACTACCCTCTGTAGCGCCTTGCGGTCAGATGCTGAGCAGTTGCCATACAAGACGGTGATTCAACTGGTCAGGATGCTCTCGATGGTGCAGCTGT